>NW_024412388.1:77598626-77623626 GCF_014898765.1 Herpailurus yagouaroundi
GAGGTTAGAGTGGGAGAGAGCCAAAGCATAAGAGACTCTTAAAAACTGAGAACAAACTGAGGGTTGATGGGGGGTGGGAGGAAAGGGAGGGTAGGTGATGGGTATTGAAGAGAGCATCTTTTGGGATGAGCACTGGGTGTTGTATGGAAACCAATTTGACAATAAATTTCATATATTAAAAAAAATAAAAATAAAAATAAAACAACCAGTTTGGGTTTCACTGATTTTTCTCTGATTTTCTGTTTTATTTGTTTAAATTATTTATTTATTTTGAGGGGGAGAGAGAGAGAGAGAGACAGAGACTGACCACGTGCAGGAGAGGGGCAGAGAGGGAGAGAGAGAGAAAATCCCAAGCAGGCTCTGGACTGTCAGCACAGAGCCTGATGCAGGGCTTGAACCCATGAACCGTGAGATCATGACCTGAGCTGACATCAAGAGTCAGACGCTCAACTGACTGAGCCACCTAAGCAACCCCACTGATTTCCCACTTTCAATTTAATTGATTTCTGATCTAGTTTTTACTATTTTTTCTCTTCTGCTTACTTTGGATTTAATTTGCTCTTCTTTTTCTAGTGTTCTAAGGTGGAAACTTAGGTTATTTAAATTTTTCTGGTCTAATATATGCATTCAATGCTTTAAATTTCCCTCTTCACACTGCTTTCAATGCATCCCACAAATTTTGATAAACTGTATTTTCATTTTCATTTGGTTCACAATATTTTTTAATTTCTCTTGAGATTTCTTCTTTGACCCATGTGTGATTCACAAGTGCATTGTTTAATCTCCAAGCATTTGGGGATTGTTAGCTATTCTGTTTTTGATTTCTAGTTTAATTCAATTTCATTCTGAAAGTTTATGTTGTATGATTTATTGTCTTTTAAATTGTTTGAAATATGTTTTATGGCCCCAAAGCTAGTCTATCTTAGTGTATGTTCCATGTGATCTTGGGAAGAATGTGTATTCTGCTCTTGTTGGATGAAGTAGTCCATAGATGTCAATCACATCTAGTTGATTGACTGAACTATTGAATTCAACTATGTTCTTACTGATTTTATGCCTGCTGGATCTGTCCATCTCTGATAGAGGAGTGCTGAAGTCTTCAATTATAATAGTGGATTCATTTATTTGTGTTTTGTTCCCCTCTGACAATCTTTGTCATTTAACAGGTGTAAAAACCAATGATATTTAAAGTGATTTTGATATAGGGGAATTAATATCTACTACACTTGTTACTGTTTTGTATTCATTGCCCTTGTTTTCTTTTTTGTTCCAATTTTTGTCTTTTAATTTTTTTGCTTTTTGTGGTTTTAACTGAACATTTTATAGGATTCCATTTTCACTTTTTAACATATCAGGTATACCTTTTTTTTTTTTTTTTTAACTTCTTTAGTGTTTACCTGGTATTTGCAGTATACATTTACAACTAATCTGGGTCTATTTTCAAATAACACTCTACTGCTTCCTGGGTTATGCAAGTGGTTTTTAATGCAATATATTCCTAATTCCTCTCTCTTGTGTCTTGTATCATTTCTGTCATTCATTTCACTTATACATAGGTATATAAACACACACCATAAGCAAACATAATGGAATATATTGTTGCTATTATTATTTTGAGCAAACTATTATTTGTTAGATCAATTAAGAATAAGAAAAATAAAAGTTTTTATTTACCTTCACTTATTTCTTCTTGAACACTCTTCCTTTCTTTACGCAGATCCAAGGTTTTTTTTACCTATATGAATTTTCTTATCTCTGAAGAACTTCTTTTAACATTTCTAGCAAGATAGATCTAGTGACAACAAATTCCCTCAGTATTTGTCTGAGAAAGTCTTTATTCTTTCTTTCCTTTTGAAGGATAATTTCATAGGCACAGAACTCCAGATTCGTGGATTTTTTCTCTCAACACTCCAATCTCTTCTTTCTTACATGGTTTTTGGGGAGAAGTCAGATGTAATTCTTGTCTTTACTTCTCTATAGGTAGTTTTTTTGTCTCTGGTTTCTTTGAAGATTTTTTCTTTGTCTTCGATTTTTCTGGAGTTTGAATATGCTATGCCTAAGTGTAATTTTTCTTTTACATTTATTCTGACTGGTGTTCTCTGAGCTTCCTAGATCTATAGTTTAATGTCTAACATTAATTTGGGGACATCTCATTCATTATTGTTTGAAATATTTCTTTTGTTTCTATTCTCTCTCTTCTCCTTCTAGTATTCTCATTATACCTTTTGTAGTTTTCCCACAGTTCTTGGATAATCAATTCCTCTTTTTCTTTGCTTTTCAGTTTTGGAAGTTCCATTGACATATCCTCAGTCTCAGAGATTCTTTCTTCAGTCATGTTCAGTCTACTAATGAGCCCATCAAAGACACTCTTCATTTTTGTTACAATGTTTGTGATCTCTAGCGTGTCTTTTTTCATTCCTTCTTAGAATCTCCATCTCTTAAGTTTCCATATATTCTTACATGTTGTCCACTTTTTTATGCCCTCAGCATATTAATCATAGTTGTCTTAAATTCACAGTTTGATAATTCCAACATCCTAGGCCTAATTCAGTCTCATTCTAATGGTTGCTGTGTTTCTTCAAACTGTGGCGTTTTGTTTTGTTTTGTTTTTTCTTTTAGTATGCCTTGTAATTCTTTGTTGAAATCCAAACATGAAGTACTGGGTAAGAGGAACTACAATAAATAGGCCTTGAATGATGTTGTGGTAAGTTTGGGGTGAGGAGGAAGGTAGGAGGGGTGTTTTACAGTCCTATGATTAGGTCTCAGTCTGTTAGTGAGCCTATGCCCCTGGGTTGTAAATGTCACAAACACCTCTCAGTTTTTTCCTCAGTTTGATGTGGGACAGAATGACTGGAGGAAGGTATTTCCCTTCCCTTAGGCTGGTTAGACTCTGTCAAAACCCCAATAGATTAGGTGCTGATAAAATGGGTTCTCTAAGGGTAGGTCTGGTTAAGAAGAATAGAATGCTCTGGTGTATTTCAATATGACCACTCCCCTCCCCACCACCACCAGAAGCACAAAGGGAATTTTTATTTTTTTCTGGTCTTCTCTATGATAACCTGTGAGAGTTCCAAGAGATAAAACTTGTGAGGTCCCTCCACTCCGCCACTGCAGTTTTTAACTCACAGACCTATCCACACCGAGCTTTTAGCGATTTGCCAATTATGGTTCAAATTTTTCCACCACAGCATTGGTTTCTACAGAGGTTTCTGCTCAGGTAAGTTGTGATTCTCTGTATCTGCTTGTCTGTCTTTTTTATTTGGGAAGCAGTGGTTTGCCCTATAACATCACTTCTCTGACAGATCTAAGAAGAGTTATTGATTGTTTGCTTGTTTAACTTTTTACTTCTTGTTTGGACATTTATGACTTCCAAGATTCTTACATGCTGGAATTCAGAAGTCTGTCCTTTATCTTTTAGGCAGAATATAATTATTAAAGAGAAATATGTAGGTTGACTAACTGGTTGGTAGGCTGGTTTTTAACAGGAAGATGACTTGATCAAAAGTTATGTGTAATGGATTTTGGAGCTTAGGCAGCTGGGCAGCTCTGCTGTCTTGGCTAGCTGTAATCTGATCCAAGATGACCAAGGCCAGGATAACTGGGGTGACCTGGATCTTGTCAGTGGGGCTTTCACCCTCCAGCAGGCTGACATGGACATGTTTTTGCTCATGGCCATAGCAGAGGACAAGAGTACAACCAAAAAAGGTGCAAACTTCTACTTATATCACATCTACTATCATCTCAGTGGCCAAAGCAAATCACATGGCTGAGCTAAGCCTCAAGGGTTAGGACAATGGATTCTACCTCTTGATAGGAGAATTCTAAAGACACATGGAAAAAGACAAGGATACAGAAAGGAGAGAAGAATTTGGGCCATAAATACAATCAGTCTACCACGTCCAGATTCAAATTCCAGCCCTTTTTGCCATGTGACCACAAGCAAGACACCTGAAAATTGGCTTAAAAAGTACTTACCTCTTGTAAGCATGGTTGTTTGCATTAAATAAAAAGACTCATGTAAAATACTTAGCATAGTGCCCCACCTATATAAATAAATAAATATGAAGACTTGTGGTGACAGAAAGAGGAGCTGGGATGCATATGGTCATTTGGGGTTGTGAGCCTGTATTAGGGTGATGTTGAGGGAAGTGAAAAGGCCCAGCCATATTTGGAAGGAACAGCAAAGGATGAATTTTCAGGAATAAGTGTTCATAGGCCTGGGTAATTTTAGGACAATGGTGATGTCATTGACAGAAGCAGGAGAGTCAGGTGGTTGCCTGTGTCGGCGGAGATGACTAAATGTCTATCCCAACTGGATCTCTAGCCTAGTCTCTTTGAGTTTCGGGAAAGGGATGTGGAGACAGAGTGCTAAGTGACTTTACTCAGCATGGCGCAAAACACAGTATTTAACAATCAACCAAACCAGAGCTTTCATTTGATAAACCTGCTATTGCCTACCATTTCTTCTATATTATGGGTAATCACTCTGAAGAAAATTTGGAAAAACTCCCCATTAGTCTAATATCCAAGAGAGGCATTCATTCAGAACTCTGTGACATACTCGAGCAAAGCCCAGGTGGAAAGATGATTATCCTTAAATTCACAATATATCCTAGGCTACACTATGCCAGAGGTCAGAGTGATGGAGTTTTTACCCAAACTCATGCCTCCAGTTTTTGTAACAACTTTCAGTCCAATGGGTGTTCATTTGTACTAGAATAATTCCAAGTGCTAACCCCAAAGAAGACTCTCATAGCCTATTAGCTTAAGCAGTTGCCAGCCAAACAAAATAGCAAATTTCCCATGTAGAATGATTTAGTGCAGCACGACTAGGATAAATAAATAATGAAGGCATTTGTTTATGCCTACTTATAACATTCCTCGTAGGCAAAAGGGGAAGAAAACATCATTCTAAGCCTGAGAAGGCAGCCGGTGCAGGCTCATCAAAAATATGCATTTTCTTTTATAGTCAAAGAGTGTGAGTTTGCTCTGCTTCACCTCCTGGCCTGGGCTCTTCTGATATCCACGTAATTTAAATGAGAAAGTCATTCTAGGGAGTCATCACATTTCAAAGAAGTGACCCTTTTTGGATGTTGAAAAGATCCCCAGTGTTTGGGTTCACTCCAGGGTGAGGGGGTGTCACAGAGTTCTTGCAAAGTCATCCAGGGAAGCAGACCTTGGAAAGTCTAAACAGAAGTTGTTTACCTTGTCTTTTTGCTTGTTGTGCAAATGGGTCTCAGCTTTGGAGAGAAAACAAGCACATTTCAAGCTCAGTCTAAGTCAAAATTCACCACTGCTGTCAGTCAAACCCTGATAAAGAAGGAGTTTTTATTAGTTCTTGGAGTTGCCTGACTTCCACCATGAACTTTGTGGCTAAGACAGCCATAGTAGTCTCCAAATTGACCCCAAGCTAGTTGGGTTCACCTTCAAAGGGTGACTCGGTTGAGCACATTACTTCCCATTCTTTCTCCTGAGGAATTGGTTCCACTGAGTTCCTGCATTTACACCTTGGTCCTCTGGGAAGCAGAATCACTCAAACAGCCATGCTTGTTACAGTATCGTACTTCAGGCTGCATCCAGATGTGGATTTCCAATGTGTCCTGAATGTCATGCATCCTTGTCCTGTCCTAGAGCCACTATTTTTCTAAAATCCCCACACTGGTGAGGTTTGTTGGGGCAAGTCCACCAGAGTCCCTCTCCAAACAACTCAGTTAAGGAAGCCCCCTCTCCACTTAGGGTTTGTCCTCTGATAACTGGCTTCTGTGTTTGTGGCACAGAGCTTTCTGTACTTTCTCAGCAGCTCAACTGGAAATGCTCTCTTCCTTTTACCTGCCAAGTTAGATTTAAAGAGAGGGTGCCTGGTTCCTGGATCCCAGGAAGGTGTTAAATATCTCTGCCACTAGGAATCCAGCTAGAGACATTAACACCTACCTCCTGGCTCAAGAGTGGGTGTTAATGTTCTCCCTGCCAGAATATCTGTTATCCAGGGCTTTTCCTCTAGCCAGCCCTCAGCCATACCAGGGCCAGGGAAAGCAAGTCAAACCAGGCTGGCTTTCTAACAGTAACAAGCCTCAGCTGGTGAACACTAAATCAAGAACTCCATCTTTTAATCACTTTTAAAGCATTGTGAACACAGTTCCAAAGACTTCCAAAAATAATTCTCCATATAATTAACACAAACTATTTTTGAAGGTTTACTTAACACACATGAATTCTGGGGTGCCTGGGTGGCTCAGTCGGTTGAGCATCCGACTTTGGCTCAGGTCATGATCTTGCGGTCCATGAGTTCAAGCCCCGCGTTGGGCTCTGTGCTGACAGCTCAGAGCCTGGAGCCTGTTTCAGATTCTGTGTCTCCCTCTCTCTCTGACCCTCCCCCGTTCATGCTCTGTCTCTCTCTGTCTCAAAAATAAATAAATGTTAAAAAAAAATTAAAAAACAAAACAAAACAAAAAAACACACATGAATTCTTACCAGAATCCTGAGAGGTAGTTATTGTTATTCTCATTTTACAGGTGACTTTACAGGCTCATAGAGGGTAAAGAGTAGGCACCTGTCATGCTGATCTCTGGCTGCCAACCACAGATCCCTACTGAATTGCTAATCCTAACAGTAACCTTGGGAGAGTGCTATTTTATAGATTAGAAACTGGGATCATTTTGACTGAAAACAAAAAGTAGAAGACTTTTGACTTGAGCCTAAGTCCAGCTAAGTCCTAGACTACTGTACTTTCTACCAAATCACACTGATGATGATCCCAACAGCATGGCACTAACATTGTTTTCCCTAAGGCTTCACTACTCATTTATTCTTTCAGAAGAACATACATTTATTGAGCAGTTACTATGTGTCAAGAATTGCATTGGGTAGGAAGGATTTAAAAAATTAAGAATCAGAGACCTTGCCCTCAAGTTGCCTATGTCCAATAGAGGAGATAGGTGGGCATGAAGGGTCAGAGAATAATTTCTGCCATTTCAAAAGTGGAAAGGATGGTAAGTTAAGTTTGAAGGGGGTTAAGATACATTATTCCCGCCCCCAAAAGATGCATTATCCCCAAGGCAAATATATGAATGTCTGAGTGTGTGCAAAGGACCTACTCACCAAGTATCTCTATACTCCAACAACTGACTGAAAACCCATGAAGATTTCTATATCTACAAAAATACAAAGTATTTTACCGAAAGAAACAGACATCTGCAAATGGAATTTTGGTCAAAGCAGTCATACTCTAGGTAACCAAACAGTTAATGAAACTATAGAAGTAATTTAGATTAAACACGGAAATGAAATGATAGAATTATCACATTTTGTAATTCTCAATAAAATAATGGATTTAAGCTATGATAGTCAACAGTTGCTAACATCACAAAAAAGAGAGACATTATGGGCCTCCTGATAAAAGAACACAACACTACCCATGAAACAGTCTTGTCAAAAATCCAGATCTGAATTTAAATGAACTTTTAGACCTAACCAATGTCTAACAAGAAATACAGGGGACAGGGGAATATGGCAAATGGATACAAGGATTCAATTAATAATGTCAGCATATGAGAAACTCTCCAGCACAAATGAACAGATTTCTATAACAAATAAATTACAAGGGAGAAAAAAAAAAAAGAGTGGAAAGAGAAGCTGATAGATTAACAGACTCAAGAGATATATTACCAGAGCAATAGGTGAACCTTCTTTGGATCCTGATTCAAACAAATGAAATGTAAAAAGCAAAAACAAATAACAAACCAAATGCAGAAAAACTACAAGACAACTAGAGACATGAGATCTGAACTCTGCCTTGATAGATGATGCTTCTAAGGAATTGTCAAGTATTTTTAGATACAACAATAGTACTGTGATTATGTTTTTCTTTTAAGTGTCCTTATTTTTTAAAGACAAATATTGCAAAAACCAAAGATTTGACTAGTCCAGGGGTGTATGGGTTCTGAGCCCTTGGACACTATGTATATCTAAACATCCTGCCATCTCCTGGTCATTTAGAATTATCCATCACATGGTCATTAAAAATCCTGGTAAACCAACAAACCAACCAAAACTCTTAACTTGCTTTAGATTTTAAGTATGTTAGATGTCATGCCTTAGATTTAAAAATATGGGGGAAGAGTGGGGCTGGGTTAAGTTATGTTTTTCTTTGAGTATCTTTCAACAGTTGTATGTAACCTTTTTTTTTTCTTGTATATAACCTTTTAAATTGTAATTGCCTATGTGTAATTTCCAGTAAGCTAATAAAACTAATGACCACTTTCACAGGGCACCTGGATGCCTCAGTCAGTTAAGCATTCAACTTCAGCTCAGGTCATGATCTCACGGTTAGTGGGTTTGAGCCCCATGTCAGCCTCTGTGCTGACAGCTCAGAGCCTGGAGCCTGCTTCAGATTCTGTGTCTCCCTCTCTCTCTGCCCTTCCCCTGCTTGTGCTCTCTCTCTCTCAAAAATAAACATTTTTAAAAAGTAATAATCATTTTCTAAAAAGCAAAACAAAAACAGTCATATATAATTTGCTTCGGAAAAACGTACTACCTTTGGGGAAGTCACTTTTAACTATTTTTATAGTGACCCTTCTATAAAGTGGAGAGTTTAAGTTTCCCTATAGTTTCAGTTTAGAATCTTGTGTATTGCATTTCCTTTAAGTGGGGCTCACCTGTAGGCTCTTCAGGGACCAAGTCAATCCATGCCCTTCCCACCTGCTATCCCATACTAGGAGACCAGAGGGTTCTTGATATCACTCTTGATTCTTATAGATATATACCTGGAGTGTTTGAATTAAAAATCTCCCAGTCTCTTTGATTTGCCCAGCGGCTCTGACAGAGGCCCTGCCAGGGCTGGGTCTTTTAGAAAGGCTCCTTAATTTGGAATAAAACCCCCCAGCCAACAGAAAGTGCTCACAGGACAATAGAACTATAGTACTTCACTACAATGCACTTTGCATCTTTGAGCACTCAAGGGGGTAACCTTAATGAGCACAAAATATTCATCTCTAATAAGAACATGCTGTCATAATCACCCTCCATGTGATAAATATCCTAGAGGTTTTCTCTTTGTTAGGTTAATGCTTTTCCACAAGATAATCTAACCAATTCTCTAAAAAATAATCACACGTTATCAGGCCCCAATATAGTAATATGGAGGGTTTTTTTTTAAATGTTTTGAATCTTGCCTTAAATAAATCCCATCCAAATAAATGCTCCCTTTTTAGCTGGCACCAAAGCTTGTGTTGTTCATTGTAATCAAGCTCCCAGTTGGCTAACTCCTCATCTAACAGTATGTCTTCTGATTTCATTTGAGCAAAATTTATCATCCACAAGCAAAGACAGAAAATGTGTGAATGTCTAAAGCTTATGTAAATTAAGAGGCCATGCATGCCGGTCCTAAAAATAGTAGATAATTATAGGCATTTCTTTCCCATACAATAATTATAGGCCTCCTGTCATCTTTTCTATTCTGTATAAGGTCACAGTAGTATTATACAAAATTTACAGTATATTACAAGTTAAAAACACAATAATTAGCAACTGTGCATCTTCAGCACCAGTGATGAATGTTCACAGTAAAAGTTAAAAAAAAAAAAAGAGCATTATTTGTTTTATGTGGACAGTACACACTTAAATTTAATCATCAACTCCTGCTACCCAATAGGCAATATTCTCTCACTATTATAATGCTATTTGCCAAGTTCATAGTACACCCTTGGGCTGAATTCATCCTTAACGAAGAGACAGTAAGCCAAATCTCTCACTGTCATCTCAACCAGGTGCACCATATTATTTTAAATTTAATAATTCTGTTGAACATATTGAATGATAATGAGCAAGCTTAGAGAAAGTGCCAAGGATTATTTTGACCATTATAATCAACATCTGATTCAGGGGGAAAAAAATCCTTTTACTAAATAATGTGGGTAGTTCAGAGGTTTGCTTATTTAATATATGGTGTAGGGTTGTTTTCCCCCTGCTTGTTTATATCATTCATTGAGGGGAAGAAAAAGCTATGGATATTATACTTCAGTGGAAAAAAAGTATTTTAACAAAAGAGGGTTTATCCTTAGCTCTTAATTATCCATACTAATGGGGACAATTAGTATTTGTCCTCATTTGGACTCCTTTGTTTAAGGAAAAAGTCATAGAAGTAAACACCCTCACCAGCCTTTCCCAGCTCTGCCATGTTGTCAAAAGCGGCTTAAGAAAGATGAGGATTTACCAAGAATGGGGCCAGTGAAGCTTGTAGAGGTACTAAAACCACTTGTGGTTGCCTGTGTAATTTGGTTTGCTCAGCTGTTTCATGTCTCCAGCTATGACAGTTCTTTTCCCCACTTGCCACGCTGATGTCCAATATGATCACTACAAACAAGAATGCTCACCTCTAGGGCTGTGCTGTCTCAAAAGCGGTTCAGACCCAAAGACCAGCATCCCAGGGAGAACTGAAAATTAATCAGAGCAACCATTATGCTCTGTGTAAGAAACTGATTCTGTGACCACCTTAGCCATTCTCCTCCTTTTGAGAGCAAAATAGTACGAACAGAGATTAAGAATAAAGTCTGGAGTCAGATTTTCTTGGTTCAAATCCCAGTGCCACTCTTCATTAGCTCTATGAGCTTAGATGTGACCTTTTTATGCCTCAGTTTTCCCATCTATAAAATAGGAAAGCAACAGTTGGAAGCATTAAAAGAATATATGTGAGATATATATAACCATTTTGTGATTAAATGCTCCCTGGCCACCGAAAGTTACTGTGACAATTGAAGAGACTTAAAAATAATGTAAAATATGTAAAAATAATACAAAATAATGTAAAAATAATATAAAATATTTCTGATTAAAAGCACAAGTTTTGGGATCAGGTAAGTCAACAACACACAAATCTCTGGCTTCAGCCAAGACCTCTAAGCTTCAGGCTGGAACATCCAGCTGCCTAGCTGACATTCCCCTTTGGATGTCTCACGGGCCCTGCAAACACAGCCGAACTCTTCAATTTCTTCCATATACCTGCTTCTCTTGCTCCCCACCTCCATGAACAAAACCACCAGAAGAGACCACCTTGGACCCACGTCTCCCTAAACCCTGGCTTCCAATCCATTAACAGAGAAGACTTTTGCTGGGTCCAGCATATATTCCTCCCTCATCCTTTCTCAACAATATCCATTTCCATTGGTGAACCATGTGGTTTCAAGGAAAGCTGACCCTCCAGCTCTAGTTTCAAAGCTTACGGCTTAGGTTTAGTCGTTCAGAATGTTCTATCTTCCTAGCCTCAATAACTGGTTCACAAATGGGCATGAGACTTAAGGTAGTCCAATCAGAGTGAGACTTGAGGCTTTTGCTGAGAACACTGTACTGAAGATACTCTCTTTTTAAAACAGGATATAAAGAAAGAACAGTCTTGGAGACACTGGCAGCTACCCTGAGAGCATGATAGTAGTCCACTTTTGATAAAGCATATATGGCAGAAGGTAAAACAGTCCAACAGAAACCAGTTCCCTAGAGACTTCATTGAGCTTTACCTGAACCCAGCCCTATTTCCACATAGTGCAGTTACACAAACCAATATATTCCCTCTACGTCTTTAAAATTATTTTAAGTTTATTTATTTATTTTGAGAGACAGAGCGCACACGAACATGAGTGGGAAAGGGGTAGAGAGAGAGAATCCCAAGCAAGTTCCGCACCATCAGTGCAAGACCAAATGCAGGGCTCAATCTCACGAACCATGAGATCGTGACCTGAGCTGAGATTAAGAGTCAGATGCTTAACCAACTGAGCCACCCAAGCACCCCTCCCCACTACTTTTCAAGTTAGTTTCTATTACTCAGTATTCTATTGCAATTGAAAGCATTCCAAATGATTTAATCAAAAAGTTTGCTTCCTAAATATCTCTGGAATACATTCACTTCTCTCCATCCCCTCCACCACCATCCTGATTCAAACCTCCATTATTTACTATCTAGACTATCGTGATAGCCTTCTGATTTGTCTTCCTGCTTCCTCAGTTGTCCCTCTTCCCACTCCATTCTCAAGTAGTCAGCAGTATCTTAAAAAAAAAAAAATTCAAATGTGATTAAATCATTTCCCAGCTTAAAGTCCTTTAATGACTTCTTATTGAGATTAGGATAAAGTCCATATCCCTAACAAAGCCAACTAGGTCCTATGTGATTTGGCTCAAAACCTTTCTCAACATCTTGTCTTAATGTCAATCCCCCTTGGTCTTTAAATTCCAGGCACAACTGCCTTTTTGCAGTTTCTTGAAGACACACCATGTTCTTTTCTGCCTCAGGTCTTTTGTACATGCTGTTCCATCTGTCTAGGACAGCCTCTTCTCCAGACAATGACCACAGACACCCCAAATACTCTTTTACTCACCTCTCCCTCTGGATCTCAGTGGTATTCCTCACAGAAGCTTCCAACTATAGGTCCCCTGTCATGTTTTCCACTCTCCTCTGTGTCCCTCCTTCACAGCATCCTCACACTTCTCGTTCCTTATTTAACTGTCTGCCTCTCTTTTAATGGTATATCATCACCACTTACCTACCGCAGGATAGGCCTGGAACATAGCAGGTACTCAACAGATGGGTCAATAAAATAATCAAGATGAGTACAAATTTTTTTAATGTTTATTTATTTTTGAGAGAGAGAGAGTGAGAGAGAGAGAGAGAGTGAGAGAGTGTGTGTGTGTGTGTGTGTGTGTGTGTGTGTGTGTGTCAGAGCATGAGCGGGAGAGGGGCAGAGAGAGACAGAGACACATTACCTGAAGCAGGCTCTAGGCTCCAGCTGTCAGCACACGGCCCAACACAGGGCTAGAACCCATGAACCACAAGATCATGACCTGAGCCGAAGTTGGATGCCTAACTGACTGAGCCACCCAAGTGCCCTGAGATAAGTACAAATTCAAGGTCTCTTTTTAATTGTATAACCCTGGGTGAGCTACTTAACCTCCTTGAGTTTCTGTTTCTTCAGGCTTAAAAAATGCAAGTTGACAACACCCACCTCACAAGACCGTTTAAGGATTAAATTAAATTTGGGCACATAGCAAGTGTTTATTACGTCTCTAGTAAGTGGGATGTCCCAGATCCAGGATTTCCCTAGGTCTCAAGAGATGAAAAAGAACCCTAGGACCCAGATGCTTTACAGTAGAATCCAAACTTTCAAAACCATTCAAGTGGGAAGGAGAGTTTCCACTGTGAGAGGTTCCTTGAAAAGGCCCCAAGGACAGCTATGCCATTCAAAGGAGATGGAAGAATTTATAAGCAAAACATCAGGTGAATACTTTAGGAGAAACTAACTAGTAAACTGGCATGCTTATGCTCACACATAAATGGCAAGAATGACTAGTCCCTATTCTCTGTGACATCACTTCAAAATGTGAAGGCTGAATTTCAGCCCTGCAGCTGTGTATCTTTCCAGCACATACACCATGGATCTTATCTATGTATTCGACTATTTGACTGATCTCTTGCCTTATACTGAACACTGCATTAAGAAATGTTATCTACATTGTTTTGTTTCATTTAATCCCTAAATTCTGTAAGGTAGGTCTCACTATTTACAGTTGACACATGAGAAAACCGAGGCCTCAGTGCTCTCACTTCAGCACTAAATCTCTTTATTCATAGCACTTTTTTGGTTTTAATTTCCTTAAGTGATCTCTACGCCCAGCATGGAGCTCCAACTCACGACCCAGAGATCAAGAGTCATGTGCTCTACCCACTGAGCCAGCCAGGCGCCCCTCTTCATAGCATTTCTGATTTGTGATTAGATTTTCTGCCTGTTCATTTATCATCCTCACCAGGCTGTAAGTTCCTTGAAGGCAAGCACTTTATTTGTTTTGTACATTTTTTTTTTTTTTTTTTTGCAAAAGCCCAGTTTGGCAAAAGACCAGGTTAGTACTTGCTGCATATTTGTTGTTTATTGTTCAGTATTTATTTATGGAATAAATGAGTAAATGGATGCTTTGATTTGGTAGAGCAAAGAGATGAGAAATTGGTATCTGAGATAAAATAATACACAGGTTAAACTAAACATTCAGAAAGACTTAGATTTCTCTGGAGCCCACGTGGCATTTAAATATCTGGGAACAGATCAAGAATATGCCAACAGCCCATTAAAGAGTTGATATTCAATGTGTAGAGACCTGCTTTCCCTCAAGTCCTGAACGGCTGTTTGGTTTCTGCAGAGCACGCTCTGTGGAGCCGCAGGGCCCTCATTTGTATTAGAAGTGAGAGCTAGTTCTAAACTCAAGTTGTATGGAACAAATATGTTCTTTTGACTTAATGATATAACATTTTATCAGCCACATAAAAAATGAAATATATGTGTTCATTTGCTATTTGAGGAGCTTTTTCGACGTGTGTGCAGGAGCTATGTCAGCTGCTAACTGGTGATCCTTTTCTGACACCCTTTCCCAAGAGTATTGCATAGATAAACATACTCTATTTGAACAAGACCAATGACAGCAAAATTGCTTGCTTGTCTCTAAAAAGACTAATAATGTGCACCAAGGGAGAGGCCCATGGTCTGACAGAATTTTTTTTCCCCAGTGTAAACCATAAAATCCATTTCAATAGCCAGAATAAAGCAGTTTAAAGTGCATCCCTAGTTAATTATATCCAAAGAGTAATAATAAAATCAACTATTAAATTTTAGAACTTCCTCTTTAAAGTATTAAATATTTGGCAACGGCAACGCAGTTAAATTTCTCTCACAACAATGCTCTCCCTTGCTCAGCTGGCCTATAAGAAGGGCATTTATGCAAACTCTTTCAGTGGCTAGAAAAAGAATATATTTTTCCTGGGAAGAAATATTCAAATCAGTCCTTTGTTCCTGCCATTTTTTGGTTTGTTAAATAACTAATAGCTTGATAGGAAAATTCACTAAATTAAAGGAGACAACTAAATCATAAGTCCTCTACAATAATAGACAGGACATGACAAAAAAATTAAAATCAAAAGGTCACATGAGTCCAAATCCACTGTTTGGAGCCTTGACTCAGTTGCCTCGGCAGCTTTCAAGATTCAGGCATTTTCTGGCCTTTATAACTTCACCCTTGATGTCAGTCCACACCAATGCTGTTCATTGGAGTAGAGGTCTGTACTGGACTAGGATGAAAGAACTGGGTTCTGTAGAAATCATCCAGGAAGCAGTGACTTTGGCTCCTATCACACAGTTTGATTAGGTAGCCATGAATCTGTCCCCTTCAGTAACTTCACTCACAGGTATAAGAAGGATTAAGCTATCTGGTGGCACAGAATTCAGAATGTGATCTTCCAAGGCTGAAGGCAATGGTTTTGCCAACATTCATCTACTCCCCCTGTTATTTGTTCTACTTCAATTTTCCATTTGAAAGGCTGATTCTACCTCTATGAATAATGTGGAGAGTGAGTACTGCTTCCTAAAGAGGCAAAGGAATATGTAGGTTACACCAAAGCTAGACTACTGGCTTCTCAGGAAACCTGGAGGAGAATGAAAAACTTACCGCTGTCTCTAAGGATAGTTTCTATTCTGGGGACACCTTGCTGGGCAGCTTTAGAAAAAAGTTGTGTCTGTAAACTCACTGGATTGTGGACCAGATAATAGACCAAATTTACACCACAAGTAAGCTCACCTGGAAGTATCTCAGGAAAACAGCCAAAAGAAGCCTCCAAGACAAGGGGAAGCAGAAATTATGTTGTGGGTGGGATCCTCACAGCTACTGTGTATCTTTCCAGTGGACCTCACCTGCCTGCCCCTCCAAAGCCAGATCCAGATAAAAATCAGAACACACTCATGAGAGAAACAAAAGCTACCTCCTGGCCAACAGTCCCTGTAGCGGGGAGGATGCAGGTGCCTGCTGTACTCTCTGAGGCACTAGATATGGGGTTGAAGGGCACTTCCAGAGACAGAGGTGGAACTGAAGGGCCCCCTGTGGGCTTTCACTCTGGGGCCAGATGTTTACTAGGCAATCTTGAAAAAGACCCACAGTTATGCTCTTGTTTTACAAAGAAAGTAATTGAGAGGGGCGCCTGGGTGGCACAGTCGGTTAAGCGTCCGACTTCAGCCAGGTCACGATCTCGCGGTCCGTGAGTTCGAGCCCCGCGTCGGGCTCTGGGCTGATGGCTTGGAGCCTGGAGCCTGTTTCCGATTCTGTGTCTCCCTCTCTCTCTGCCCCTCCCCCGTTCATGCTCTGTCTCTCTCTGTCCCAAAAATAAATAAAAAACGTTGAAAAAAAAATTTAAAAAAAGAAAGTAATTGAGATAATGCTATATCAGGACAATTATTGGAAAAGGGAGAAGAAAGGAAATGGCCTTAAGCAGTCTCAACGTAAATTCTCAATGAAACATTTAAGAGAATAATAGATGTCTGGTTTGAAGATACAATGACAAATAAGATGTAAGTGGTCTTGCTTTTCAGAGACATGATCACCTGGTGGGGAGACACTCCTGTCCATAAGTAAATGGTATTCAGTTGTAACAGGTGCTGTAACAGAGCTAGATTCAAGAAGGGCAAGTATAAGAGATTGATACCTCAACTTAGGAGCTCATGGACGTTTCATTGAACAGGAACTATTTAGCCTGAAAATACAGGTAGATATTTACCAGTTGGACATGGGATGGGGTAGAAAGTGTTCCAAGAAAAAACAACCCAGGCAAAGTACAGTGAAATATCTCAGGTGATCATGGACCTAGAAGTAGCTCAATACAGTTGCATCAAGTCTGGAGGTGTTTATCAATGGTTCCTGCACACATGGGGTTTCTGAGATGCCAGATTGGGAAGGGGCTGTAGGAACTGGATCACGAAGAGCCTCGTACTCCAAGCTAAGCAGTTCCAAATTGATCCTGTAATGAGGTGCCATGAAGGACTTTAAATAGATCAAATAGGGCTTTAGAAGGATCATTAGGAAGGCAGCGTGCTGATGAATGGGTTGCAGGGGACCAAACTTGGAAGGAGAGGCCAGTTAGGAGCTGTTCATTCATTCATTTATTCATTCATTCACATATTTATTAAGCACCAATGTACCAAGGTACCAAGGTACCAGGCACCTTGAGAGAGTAGTTGATCATGCTGGAGGTGGGGATTAAGATGAGAGAAACTGAGGAGCATGCAGTTTTTGTATGAGCAGTAGGATGTGAGGAATGTAGAAGACTTGGTGATTTCTGTTCTCTTTTTATTTTATTTTTTTAATTTTTTTTCAACGTTTTTTATTTATTTTTGGGACAGAGAGAGACAGAGCATGAACGGGGGAGGGGCAGAGAGAGAGGGAGACACAGAATCGGAAACAGGCTCCAGGCTCCGAGCCATCAGCCCAGAGCCTGACGCGGGGCTCGAACTCACGGACCGCGAGATCGTGACCTGGCTGAAGTCGGACGCCTAACCGACTGCGCCACCCAGGCGCCCCTCTGTTCTCTTTTTATATTCTGTTTGCATCCAGAGGCAAGTTCTTCCCCATCAGTCCTCATCTTCATCATCTAATGAAACTTGCTCTCAGGAAAATTCTAATAAACCTTGAGCTTTAGTGGATTTCTCCTCCCAGAAATACCTGTCTTGAAGCAGTAAGCAGAAGCCTTGAGTCACTGGAATGAAGTCCTGATGGTAGATTTTCAGAACTAGGTAAGAAGGACCTACTTTTTAATCAGGATCTCCTCCATGCAAGAGGGCATCTGCTCCACCTCTCAGGAGAACCCTGCATTCCAGGCAAAGCAGTGAATAACTACTTTGATTTTGGTGCCCCTTGCTCCCTAAGGCCAATCTCCCAGGTCCCAGGCTTCTAATCTCTTGCCCAGAGTACTTCTTCTTGCCTAGTGTGTGTGTGTGTGTGTGTGTGTGTGTGTGTGTGTGTGTTGTGTGTTGTGTGTGTGCGCGTGTGAATGTGTGTGTGTAAACACACACAAAATAGTCACACAGGGTCCTTATCCCAAGAATGTTTTTTCCCATCACAAAATTAAATACCTCTGCCCAGGAAGGACAACATGCTTTATGAAGGCAGTTCCAGGAATCTTTCGAATTGTGTCATTATAGAGGTCGATCCATGCCAGGCATTTCCTGAGATAGCAAACTGGTCGTCTTAGAGTGAAAATGATCACAGAATTTGAAGATTCTGGTGTGAACTAACTTACTTTCCTTCCTCTCTAGCTCAAAATCTCTTGCTGTCATTTCTCTCCTTTTTCCCTTCCCACCTGCCTCTCTATCCATCTCAAGCCTAAGCCCTTTCTTCACCTGTGCTCTAGATACTGGCATCTATACCTTCAGGATTTGCTTTTCAATTTTTTTTCTCATATATTTATTTTCTCTTTATTTTTTATTTCATTTTTATTCCCCTTTTATTTTCTCTCTTGCTTTCATGTTCCACTTCTCCCTCTCCTTCCTATCTACAAACTTGCTTTGGTCACCCTTACCCTCCTTTCAAAACTGGTGTCCCCTCCAGGTCTTATCAAGTCATTCTCCTGCCACTCAACAGTGTTCTGTTCCTTACCTCCTACGTCCTTTTTATTATCTCCATGTAGTCTTGCTCCTACCCAACTGCCACCCTCCCTACCCCTAGCTCTCCTGAAACTGCCTCTTTAAAGGCTGCTGCTGACTTTCCTCTTGCCAGATTCAATCACACTTCTAGTGGTCTCCTGCAAGTAAAAACAGAACCCATTTTAAGACATTTGGAACTTGCCATCTTATCCAATGGGTAATATTTATAAAGTACTTGCTGGCTCTGTGCCCATTTTGTCATGTACAAAATGACCACAATAATAACCCTGACTCTATCTCTAATGCTAGATTGAAATAAGCTGTTATGTGGACTTTGTAAACTACAAATTGCACTTCAATTATTAGTCATTATTACTGTCATGCTTGCCTTTTCTAGCAATCAGCTCTGCTGACCACTGGATTCTTCCTGCAGTTTTCCCCAGTCTGAGCTTCTCCTACATGATCCTCTGCCCCCTGCCCTTCTGTCCCTTCTTCTGTCCCTTGCCTCTTTTTCTAAAAGGCCATGAAAAGAGGGAATCCCACTGAGTTTTGTCACCAGTCTTTATCTGCATTCTCATCCTATTCCACAACTTCAGCTACCCCCTATATATAGATCTTCAACTCCGTCCTATCACCTCTCTAGAAGTTCTCACACTTTGATCTGTACCAACACAAAATTACAAAAACGTAACTGGTTTTATTTCCCAAGGCTGAACAGACTTCCTTATTTATTTCTCTCGAAGGTACCATCACTTTTCTACTTAAATATCATCCAAGATTAGAGACCAAACATTTGATGTCTTCTGGATTTCTTCTAAGTTTAAGCAGTGAAATAGATAGCCTACACCAACGTATTGGTAATCTATTGCTGGATATTGAATAGCCCCAAAACGTAAGGTATAATTCAGTAACTATTTAGTTCAATTCTAAATTAGTGTATCACTCTACTGTTCTCACCTGGACCCAAATGTGTTTCTGTCATTAGCTGCTGGTCAGTTAGGCCACTTGACTTCTGGGGTTAGCTGACTATTGTCTGGGGAAAAGAGGATACTGGACCACATGTCTGTCACAATCAAGGAAGCTAGCCTGGGCTCATCCACAGGGCTGCTCAGGGTTCCAAAAGCAGCCAGAGAGCAAGCTCTGATACCCAAGTTCTTCTTAAGTCTCCGTCACATGTTTGCTACTATCTCAATGGCAAAGCAAATCACACAGCCAAACTCAGAGTCAGTGCTGGGAGGGTGCTAGTAAAGGGCGTAGAGACAAGGAAGGAAACATACATAAAAGGAAGAAACTGAGGACACTTTTGCCACAATCGCAATCAGTCAACCTGGACATCTAATGCATACAAGTTTCAATTTCTCTGGTAGGGACTCTCCAGGAAAACCTCCCATAGACAGCATTCACCAAAAACACTTCATTAAAGGTCTCTAATGAAGGGTAATTCAGCCCATGTTGCTCAGACCTTTCTGAATTGTTTGCCGAATGGTATATCATTGCTTGCTAAACGTTCTGTCACGAAAGACTAACGGTCACTTCCTGACATTCCCTCATTGCATGTCATAAAAGCCTAATACCCTGCAAGTCAGAAACAAAGCCTCAGGAAATACGGCAGTCTCATCAAGGTAATATTGTCTCTAAACATGAAGTCTCAACCCAGGGTTGAATCCAGCCCCAGTGGGTAAAGAGGCCCAGGGTTACTACAGAAGTCATTAGACCTGACTACCAAGGACCAGACCAAGCCCCACCTCACAGATTAGTTACACACGTGTCATACAGTTGTGGGTGCCCCAGATGAGTGTGAAGGCCAAGGTCTGGGGGAAGAGGATGGTGAGCAAGGTTTGCCTTGCACACAGGAAGACTAGGCTATGGTTCCTGACCTCAGGCATCTCATCAGTGTGGTGCCACCAAGAGCTGGTGTGGGCCTTCAGAGATGAGAAGGCTCTTGGTAGGCCAGAGTTGTCAAGGCAGACCTCAGGGGAAGTACAGGAGTTAAAATAAGTTTTGAAAGAAGACGAGAGTGGCTGTCATATTGGGGGAGGGGGAGAGCATTAAAGGAGAGATGAGTGTGGTGAAGAACAGTAAGGCGGGCTTGCCTGGAATAAAAGGCACTGGCAGGGGAGGGCAGGAGATAGGCTGGATAAATAGTGTGGACCAAACACAGATGTTCTCATTGCCTATTTGATAGTCTTCATTTAACAAGTCTTATGTTCTTGACAGGACAGAGAATGAGGAAAGTGTTGGGTGAGGAAGGTTAAGTTGGGGACACTGAATTACAGGAGAAAAGAAATAAAAACAAGGATATTAGTTGAGAGATCATTAGATAATCTAGGTGTAGTCCAGATAAGTTAGGACAGAGAACAGAAAGAGGAAGAGGTATATCCTACAGAAATTATAAAAGAAAGATTTCAATGTCTACTTCATATTAAGCTACTTCCCAAGATTTCAATTCTGGGGCAAACGATCCATTCCTTATGGACTGTGGAACAACTTGCCAAGAGGGCTAATTATAGCAATGTAGAAAACCAAGGCAGATAAATTCACATTCTCCAAGTGAAGAATTTGCAGGATTTTTTTTCTGATTTGACTATTTGGGAGAAAATTCTTAGTCTCTCCCTTGCTACATATATAAATGTAGCGCCAAAATTATCATGGGGTTGAGATAAAAATGGAACATTTTTGATACTTAATCTTGTAGTTCAAGCAAGATATGGTGCTAAGTTATGTGTTCAATCCCAATTACGAACAGGTAATAATAACCAATATTTACAGAGTTGCCTCACTCAATGTTCACAACCACCCTGTAAAGTTAGCATCACTATAATTTCCATTTCATAAACAAAGGAACTCAGACAAGTTAAGCATTTTTCTAAGATCACTCATTTACTAAGAAAGAGTGGAAATTTGAATTCAGGTCTTCTGACTTCAAAGCTTTCCCCCACACCACTAAATTTTCAGTCCAACACTGCAAAGCAGAGGTTTGTTCTCTTTAAAAGAATCAGATTTATAGGTGTTTGTTCTCTTTAAAGGACCAGAATTTTGGGATATAGGCTGATGAGTCTTGACATTTCCTTAATGTAACATGTTAATTCTTTATTTAAGAGAGAACAACTTGTGATTTTCTTCCATTGGTGGGCTAGACAGATAATAAAAATGATAGCAAAAGCTATTAAAATTTATATGGAGACTAGCACGGATTGGAATAACTACAAAGTGAATTCTTTAAGCTGCAAGAGAAAGGTGGTGAAATAGCACAATATGAAAGAAAGCTCTCCTTTAGCTTCAGATGCCTAAATATGCCATCAAAAGACTGCTCAATTCTCAAATGCCAGTATTTTCTGACTCCTCTAAAACCTATTTTTAATGCAAAATATCAAAATCAGCGGGATAGTAGGTGTCCCAAAATGTCTTAATTCAGAGAATTAGTGTTAACTGAGCCTGATTAGCTCCATTTATCTCTAATTAATTACCTTTATCTAATTAGACACTTTGTTTCCGGTAGACATGGAGTCAAGTAGACTAGATTATTAGTGTAGTCATTGTGCCTTTACAAAATCCTGAAATTAATGAAACGTGCAAAAGAATCTGCAGTTCTAATTGCACAGGTGTTGCCTTATGGCAAAGCTTTATCATCTGATTACACCAAGGGGTTATTAGTGACTTTTTATATAGAGGATGAGCCTATGAAATGTACCTTAGCAACAGCTCATTAGTTTAGGGTTGTTACTGTATTATTTATTACATTCAGCCTTCCCCATTATCTAGATTGATTCATAGACCTATATATTTTTTTCTCTCCTCTGTGCAGAAAAAATAAAATAAAATAAACCATCATTATGAAGAGTCCAGATGCAATGTGGAAAAATGCAAAATGTGTTCATCAGCTACAATTTGACTCTTTAAGACAGAATGTTCTAAAGTTACATGCAATCAGAATCAAATTTATGGGGGGTGTTCTATGGAAAAAAAAAACAATTTAAATTACTGAGGAGTATGGAATGATCCCTATATGTGATCAAAAAAAAAAAAAAAAAAAAAAGCATCTGGCTATCCCCAATGTCTTCGCATAACTGAATAGGCATATCAAGGTATGTGGAAACAAAAAGCAAAATATTGTTACACTAAAATGTATTTATTTTTATTTTCACTTTACATGCTTCTAAAACAGGCTAAGGAGACATCTCCACATATGCTCCCCCACCACATTTATAAAAATCGATCTCTTGTTTTACTTTTTTCTTTTTTTAAGAATAGATTTGTTACCAAATAGAGAAAAGTAACAAACTATACAATCTAGCTTTGCTGAAAAAGCAAGATTTCAATGCCTGCTTACAAAAATGAAAAGTGCTTTTTTATGGCAAGTTTAAGCATCTGCAATATACTAAAATATCCCAACCTTTGTATTTTAATTTTTTCCCCTTATAACCATTTGAAGAAGCACTGTTTTTTCACAATCATAGAGTAATTAAACAGCTAGAAGTAAATCCAGCCACAATCCTATTCTAACATACAAACATATTTATTGACAAAGCAGTAATTCTTTATATAATTTGTCAACATAAATATGTCAAATGTGTTTTAAAATCATTTCTCTCTCTGTTCCCCAACAAAAATTCCTCTACTGATATGAGCCATATATTGCTGTTCACTTACTGCAGAATCTAAACTAGTGAAATGATAACGGGTAACTGTTTTATAGAGCATGACAACTAATTTGAGTGGTAATAATGAATATTTAATGATCCTCCTTTCAAGCATGAACATATAACTTTTCATGTATTCCCTACCAAAATTATAACCATTAATCTAAAAATTATAGTTGCAACTGAAATAATAGCCAGGAATTATAGATTATAGCCAAGTTGGAATATTGCATAAATATTCTGTATGAACACAAACACGGGGGCACGTAGGAAGCTCCAGCCTCCTGTTTTCATGCAACCCAAATCTCTTTGAAATGTATGGAAGTTGCATGATTAGTAGAGAAGACATTTGAATTCAGATATAAAAAGGCTATTATTTCTATCAATAAGTAAGTACAATAGCCAAGGTCATTTTCACTCTTCACTAGCTCACAATTTCTAAACAAAAATAACATGTATATAAAAATGTGTCCCCTGTAAGGGTAATATTAGAAGGTCCTCTTTAAATCAAGGAAACAGGGAACATAAAATTTATCAGAAAGGCAGAATTTTATACTTTTAAATTTCATCTTTTTATGTATTTAATTTTTCCCAATTATGTCCCTCTACCAGAAACTACAAATGTGACTTCAGGAAAAGAAAGAGATCTGAAAAAATACATACAGTGCTTTACAATGGACTTTGTTCACTGATAAAAGATAATTTTGGTTAAATTTTCAAGTTGTATCATTCCTAGTTTTCAGTGAGATCTGTATAATTTCATATGCCTGCAATGTTGCAAAGAAACACATCTGCCTCTTTTCCTGGTTGGGTTTGCTTTCCTTATTACAGGAAAACCAGTGCTCTTGTCACAAATACCCAATTCTACATCAAATTCCAGGGCTCTATATTATTTTTTAATTGTTTTTAAAGGTACATTGTGTCGTAACAACAACAAAAAAAAAACCACAATTGATAATGTGGAAAAGAGGAGCCAGTAAAATCTGCACTTTTTCCCAATTGTGAGCCTCTTTATCAGAAAGTAAGTGCCCAGTTGAATGGCACATCATTACAGCACCAGCTCATCAACAAGGTTTTGCCTCTTTAGTACTCCAGCTTACAGGTCAACATGTAAGCATGTGTTGGGTCACATTCTCCAAATGTGTACATACTCACTGAACACATTTCTAATTGAGCACGTGTTCTTGACTAAAGCCAAGGCAAGATCAAATGAGAAAAGGAATTCCAAATATCCTTCATAAACTGTAAAGTGCCTCAGAAATATAAAATGGTAACACTGCACAACACTTAGGTAACACTACATCAGGATACTAAACTCCTAATGATGCTTCATTTGTTCGCTTCGGCAACCTTGTTACTGCCCCTATACAGACGTGGCAGTTAGTCAATAAAATCTTTGTCTTTCTTGGGTTCTTTCCTGGACTTCCATTCTAGATTTCTTCTTCTTCTTCTTTTTAAATGTTTATTTATTTACTTCTAAGAGAGACAGACAGAGAGAGAGGCAGAGATAGGGGGAAACAGAATCCCAAGCAGGCTCCATGCTGTCAGCACAGAGCCCGATGCAGGGCTCAAACTCACAAACCATGAGATCATGACCTGAGCCGAAGTCAAGAGTCAGACGCCCAACCGACGGAGCCACCCAGGTGCCCCATTCTAGATTTCTTCTGATGAAGAAGACTTCCTACCAAAGAGTGTACACCAAATATCATATCTTAGCAGGTTTATTTTGCTATATGCATATACATAGGCACCGAATATAGTATGTTAAAGAACATGGTAACATATATCAGGAAGTTTATATATCTTTCTCATTTACCCTGAGTTTTGCAGCCTCATTCATCACCTCTTTGTGCCAGCTCACTAAACTTCCCCAGAAGAGCTAGAGACCAAATTCCTTAGCACCCAGTGGCTCAAAGCAAATATAGAACA
>NW_024412388.1:77628626-77642414 GCF_014898765.1 Herpailurus yagouaroundi
CCTCCTTCCCCCATAGGGAAAACTCAATGTCTTCTCCAGATCTTAACCCAGTTGTTCTGACCTAAAATTAAAACACATCCTTAACGAGTGTTCACAGACAAGGGTGACTGTAGAAATTCTGCCTAGAAATAACGTTCTTTAGACTGAGGCTATTAACTGTAAAAGTTGCTTTTCTGCTATTTCCTTCTGGAACAAGATGAAAATTCCCAGTAAAAGCCAGGAGTGACAAAGTATTACTAGTATCCTGTTCAGAGTAAGGGAGAACAAAAAAGGTACTTCAATTCCTCCAAATTTTTCATTTTCGGATAACTTTAAACACCTTGGCATTTTTAAGATCCAGGTGGCATTTTATCAGTAATTTAAAGATTGTTAATTGGCACTAAGTTTTAATAGTTCATTTTGTTTTAACAATCAATTGAGTTTATTTTCCTTAATCAAAACAGGCAATTCCTTAAGCTTATTTTTAAAATCTGAACTTCTTTGCAAACCACCATACTGCTTGCTCCCGTCTAGTTAAGGGGTATCTAAAAAAACCAAATACTATGCATATTACAATCATGAGACACTATATGCAAAATAACACTGTATTAAACTACATGTTTTTAAATATCTGAATTAGAGTTTAAGGTTCAATATTTTCTTCTAAGGTGGGAGAGGTTTTTTTCATAAAACTGGTTAACAAATAATATTGCTACATACATATATCTAGTAATTTTTCTGGAATTAAGTACATTTTCAGTGAAATAAGCTTGGATTTATTGATGAGGTTGCTTGGTGGCAGTGAGACTTTGGAGGGAAAGAGATGGCATTGTTGCTGCAGTAATTTTCACCCTGAACATAATATGTTTTTAAAATTTGCAATGCTTGTCCATATCTGCTATGGATATGCACATGTAGAGGGTCTGTGGTTCTGAAGCAGCAAAGGACTGTATGTTGCAAATGGCTCCAATCTAGTGTTTAGGAAAACCTTGGATGCCTGCATTTCTATGGTTCAGAGCTTCAGCCAACCTGAGCCCCAAAGGTAAGCTCTGCAGTGTCTTCCACTCCCGTGTGGACAGCAATATTCCTGGCAGAGATCTGTAGGTTAAACAGGACCCCTGGACACAGGAGAACAGAGTGGGAAATGTCCCACCTATAGTTAACAGCCTCGTCCTCCTGGACAAGGGAAGGAGCAAACATCACACATTTATTTCTCCCACATAAAATCAGTTGGTGCGTTTACTTCTTTTCATTTTCTAAAAACAACACAGAAATTCAATGCAAAATGGGTTTCAAACTAAGATATATAGAAATCAGGAAATTCAATTTTTTGAACTGAGTGTAAATCATGTTTCATTCATACACAACACATGCCATAATTTCCTTGTAGCAAGCAAATTCACTCCAGACTGCAGATCTGCAGTATATCACAATACAATGTGGCAACCACAAGTGTGACTTCCCTTTCTTTCAATCTTAATTGTAATATTATAGCAAATACGGTTTCAGATCAGGCAAAATGTGATCTACCTGTAAATCCTATAAAGTCTACACTTACCTATGTACAACCCAGCCTATAAGGTTATGTTTCTAAGATTAAGGGGAAATTTTAAAAGAAAATCTTTTGTTGGTAGCTTTCCCATCTTCTTCTGGCTAGAGACTTAAGTGAGCTATTTTTTCTACTGATCTGTCAGTGTTCCCAAGCCTCACTGGGGCCAGGAAATTAACACAAGTCAGGTCTAAGATGCTAATAGACTTTCTGCTTGGGATCAGCCTGAACACCACATTTCCAATTTTCAAACTAATACCTATACACTCCTGCTGCAGTGAGAGCAGTAGGCATTTGGACAGAGGAAAAAAAAAATCTGGGGAATACGGGGGTGAAGAGGGTAACATATACAGAAAGGACAGAATCCCCCCCAACACCCACATTGTCCCAAGGGGGTAAAAATAACAATAAAGAATCAGCTGAACAGTTAACCTAACTGCTCTTAATTTCAATGTTTCAGAGAAACTCCCATCCCAACTTCTCGTTCTCAATTCCTGACTTGTAGAAAACAGGTCTAAACAGCTCTACACCTATTTTCTGGAGAGCCTGAAGGCTGAAGACATTGTTTACATAGATTCAGGCATCTTACAACTAATGTCAGTCCTTTGTGGAACAGGAGGTTCTCTCCCAACTCTGCAAATAAAATAGGATTGAAGATTACTAATTAGGCAGTGGAAACATCTAACAGAGATCCTGGAGAAGTTTCCAAACTTCTAACAGTGTCTACAGAACTAAGAATGTCTGCATTTGAAAAGGGGTGGGCCTCTTGGGTGCTGAGTGTGGAGAATACATGCGTGGGTACAAGTGTGGGGAGGCAGGTCAGGGCCTGATTGTATCTTCAGACTGTAACCTACATAGGTGGGATCAGATTGCTAAGAACACTTCCCAGGGGGTTCCTGGTGGGCCTTGGCTATCTTGAGACAGCTTTTGCATGGCTCTGGAATTTCACTTAAAGGCACGTACTGTGCTCGGCTCTTCAAGGTCACCCTTTTCTATGAAAGAAGAGAAATCTCCCATGGAGGAAGCCAGCCTTTTAATTTTTTAAGTACAAGAATCATCCCTATCTCCTTATAGGCCTGAAGAGAAATTCAGCAAGGTTGAATTTTCTTACTTTCGGAACACACTTACTGAGGGTGCTGCAGTGAAGATGGGCAAATAGCAGGTAAAATAAAGGGAAAGGAATTTGAAAAATAAATTTAAAAAATAAAGGGATAGGAAATATGACTTTAAAACAGAAGTAGAACAAATAAGTATTATTCTAGCCTCTCCTTCTTACCCTGCTCCTTCCCTCCCCTGCCTCATGAAAATAAGCCACCAGAGTCCTCTAGGAGACTCTAAGTTTCTACTCTTAAACGGCTCCTTTTCCAAGGAGGAACAAGGTCTGTTTTTTGATGTGGGGCCTCAGATGCTCTGTTATTGCAACTTAATTTTGTCATTGCTTCTGTTCAAAGATTATTTGGAATGAATTGTTTCTTTTGTTTACTATCCAACAAACGACCTCTGCTAATCTTATATTTTATCTCCCGAACATATGGAAAAGCTATTTATTCTAGCCAATCACAATAAAGTGAAGAAAACCCCATTTTATGGAAAAATATATATCACTAGTCTGTTGATCATTAAAGATATGATTACCAGTGAAAACCCTCTGAAGGTGGCACATTTATGCTTCTAGGAACAGATGGGGACACGCATTTTCCTTGCAAATACTTTTGAAATTGCTCTACTGGTAGCAGTATAAAAATGATATACAGATGCCAGGGCCGGCATGGCTAGGATGAGTGCGCCAGATTTACACAGTAAAGCCTTCACATGCAGGCTGTCAGTTTTGATTGATCTCTACTATACCTCAGGAACTTGTTGACTAGGTAGGGAAACAGTGCAAATAATTCACTGCAGCAAGTCAGATAATTCACACAACCAATCGGTCTGCTTCACTTTCTGGCTGTGACATATGAGCCTTCCCTACAAAGATGCATCATTTTCCAGCTTGAGCAATATTCAATGTCAGGGAAGAAAAGGTATTAAAGCCACACAAAAGGAGGCGGACTATCATAGGACCAGAAGTTGTTTTAGTGATGGAAACCAGATTCAGCTCAAGTCTAAGTCCTACCAGAGCATTCAGGCCCAATTGTCATTATCATATTGATTAAAAAAAAAAAGTTCATCATAGTGCAATTTTAGGTTTAACGGCAACGGATCGGGAAAGAGCAAAGAATTATCCCACAAAAGCACAACATTCTTACCGCAGGGACGTTTCCCTGTTCCAGTTCGTTGATGGAGTTGATTAAGTTTAAATGAAGCAGACACTGGATAAAAGTAAGGGTATTGACCACTGGGCACTGCGATCCGTGCTTGAAAGGACCTGATACATGCAGAAAAGCAAGATTTGCTAAATGCTCTAATCTTCAATCAAATCTTACATCAATACAGACAAAGTTTGGTAATGAGAGATTCAATGAAGCATGCGGGAGAAAGAATTAATCCTCTTGGTCTAAACTGGCTTCAACTTTGAAGCTTGCTCCGAAGGAAAGACAGTTATCTAAATGCTAAATAAGAAACTTATTGTACTTTTCATGGCATGCTAATCTTTTGTCTATTTCATCTCTATTATGTGTATGCTCGTAGATTGCAGTTGTCATGGTGATTATATCAAGCCACGCTCAGGGAATGGTGGTGAGAAGCCAGGCACGGAGGTGGAAAAGACCCCCACGCAATCCACAGTATGGGGAGGGGGAAAAAAAAAGAGGGAGAGAGAGAAGTAGGCAGGCACCCAATACCGCCTGGGCTCCTTCCCCACCAGGCCCCTGCCTGGCTCTGGTTTGGGCCAATGAGGCTTGGGCCTTTCAGCATCTGCGTGGTCCCCTAAATGAGGCAAGCAGCATTTGGTAACAATGGTGGCCAGGAGGGGATCCTTTCCCTGTAAAGGTTCCCAGCTTTTAGTCTGAAGGTCCTCCCTCTTTTCACCAAGTCCCCTTCCCCCTAAAGGCTGCAACCAGTAGGTGGAGAAGACAACAGGAGAAGGACAGAGAGAGGCAAAGGCTCAGACCCTTGCAGCCCCACCTGGCAAAGCGGTGCCCAGGGGCAGAAAGGTGAGTGATCAGATCCTGATTGCTGAAGAGGAATGTGTAGGGAGAGAAGCAACCCACAGAGCCCTGGAAGGAGGTGGAAGCTAGATGGTCACTGGGCCCTGGTGACCAAAAGTGACCCTCGGCCCTTTATGTGTTTTACAAAAGTTGCCAAATTAAGATGGGATTATAAGTGCTCCAGTCCTTGTCAGGGCTGAAAGGCTGGGAGCCTCAAATATGCCCCAGCAGTGTTGATGAAAAGCTTAAAAAGTAATAAAAAGGAGAAAAGAGCAGGAAAGTAACATGTATAACTCTTATTAAAGGGAAGAGCCACGGAGAGGTTGTGAACTTGAATCACTGTTTGAACTTTAATTTGTTCATTAACAGGATTTGCCCCTCACTGCGAATGTTATTACTTCCCTTTGCCGCTCAGCAACAACTCTGGGCATAATGAAAGAGTCTGGCAAAAAGTTAAACGCCTGGTAATTAATTCATTTAATTGAAAAAAAAGGGGGGGGGGGAGAGAGAGAGGTCCCACTGCAGAAGCAGAAGGCAGAAGGGTTGGAGGAGGGGGCAAGGCTGAAAACTGCATGGAGGCCCTCTCCAAGGCTCAATGCCACCCACCAAGGAGGGGACATGTGGTCTCTGATGAGGCTCTTTCAGCAAAATTAATGACAGCAGCACCCTGAATACCCTCTGTCCAATACCACCTGCCCCTGGTTCAAACCCTGCTGGCCAGGGCTTCAGCCAGGAGCTACTGTGGATGATCTGTTAGGGTGGCATGGATACCAAAAATACCATTATATAAAATACCAAATAGCATATATTCAAAAAACACCTCTCATCAAGAAGTGGAGAAATACATTTTGCTTTCTCTCCTTCCTTCCTTTCCAACAAGTTTCTTTTGTGGTCTTCAGTTTCCAAGATGGAGTGAAAAGGAGTATCAGGAGCTGGGTATAATCTTCATGTTTGCATCTTAGTATTAATCAGCCTTATTTCCACCCCCACCCCAACAGATAATTTAAATAAACTCAAGGGATGAGAAATGAAATACACTCCTTGCCCCTGCTCAGAAGCAACAGGACTAAGCCAGCTTGCTTTGCCTCTAACCTCACAGGGCCTGCCTTTTCCTTTGTCATTTATCCCCTTTCTATGTTTGTCAACCACTGTGAACAATCCCCTTGGCATGTGCATCCTCCTTCCAAGGGAAGCAATACTTGGCTGCAGTTAACTACCGGGACACCCCAGACACCTCAGAGCTATTAGCACCATGTTGCCCTTGCCCCCAGATGGGAGAACAGTGAAATTCAGGAAATCAATGGTAGGTCAGTTATCCTTTCCTGCTTAATATGTTTAAGGCCTACCACCGAAAAGTAATAGGTAGTTGCAATTTCCTCACATTTTAAAAACTGGTGTCCATATAATCAATGCAACTTTCTTTAGAAAAACAATTCTTTACCATTTATTCTCCCATTACAAAACTACAATGGGCAGAAAAAAGAGAGAGGTGAGGAGAAAATGAGAGACAATATAAATAAATCCCCTTGTATCCAAAACTGTTTCCTAGGTTTGTATTTTTAATTAAATCACTTCTAAACCAAAGGGAAAGGACAGCATTTTCTCATCCAAATCACAATGTCACCAAACAAAGTCATCAAAATTATCATTTTGCTACCTCACCGTTTAACCCAATGTGACTACAATCCTAACCTCAAACTCTACACTGCTACAAATGACCTGTACTTATGTCTTCCTGGAAACCAACGAAAGGCACAAACTCATTTTCATTAACAAGGAGAAAGGAACAAAAATTTTTAAAGGGCTATTTTTTAACCTAAAGCAAGTTCTAGGACTTACTTAGCATTAAAGTTACTTCCCACCTTTTACAGTCCCTGAACATCGAGTTCTATTTTCCAAAGTTGTGGGTCTATACTGATTTTATTCTGGACAAGTGACACTATTAGGAGTCTACACACAAAACAAAACACAAAGGTTCCCTAAATCCACACTGTTTAGTCTTTAGCTCTGTCTATAAAAAAAACTTTAGAGAGACCAGCTCAACCAGGTCTGGTAACCCTTCCACTATCCTAATCTATACACCTGTCACCTTACATGTGCAAAGTAAGTTTCTTCCTTTTTCCAAAACAGCTTTCAGAGTGCCTTGATATTAACTACCATAAACCCTCACATTACTGGAAAGCCCTGGATAGCTCTGATAGCCTGTAACAGCCCTACCTCCTTAAATTGGCCTTTAAGCCTCCTCACCACTCTCCCTAACTGGACATTTCTGGTTTGTTTTCCACTACTAGTTTACACAAGGCAAGACAGCTCTTCAGACAGCCCTCCCATTGTCCTCTCAAAACACCACATGAATTATCTTCATTTCATTGAACACCTGTGAGGTGGCAGGCACCATGTTAGGCATTACAAACATTATCTTATTTAATCCCTTCAACTTAAGGAGATATGATTACACCCATTTTCAGGTTGTAGAAACTGAGACTAAAGAAGTTAAGATACTTGTCCAACCAAAATCTCACCGCAGAGACAGGATTCTGATGCTTATATATCTGGCTCAAAAGCTGGTTTACTTTCCACTCTGGCATACTCCCACCCCTGCTATACTGTGTGTTCTGATCACTACTTCTCCTGGCCATCCGCAATGCCTTCTCAACTCCACCATATATATCTGAATCCCACCCAGCCTGTAAATCCCAAAGATAATTCCCACCTCTATCTTGAAATCTTTCACCATTCATCTTAGTCCTTGGCAGACTGCTGAACTCTTCATTATCTGCAACACTTATATGGCATGCCTATTCTCTGCCCTGCACGGTCTTGTCAGTTTTCTTTTACTCAGTCCCTTCCAACCACATTGTAAGCTCCTTGAAAATGGAAATTCCTTTGTATTTCTTTCTCACTCCCCAGAGCCTAAAAATATAGCTCCCATTTGCTGAGCACACAGCAACAATCCTAAACAATCAGGTACAACAATCCTAAAAAGCAGATACGATTATTATTGTCATTTTGCAGATAAGAAAACAAGGCTCGGGGCGATTAAGAAACTTGCCCAAACCACTCAGCAAGTAACAGATGTGAATATTCAAACACAGACTACCTGAAACCAGTCAAATGCTGCAATATACAACACTGGCTCAAATACACTGTGCCTCACAGAATGTGAATTCATGAAGTATCACTGTGTGGAAGATATTCAACAAACTTCCAGGAAACCTCCCTTTAACCAATGACTTGAGACAAGGGGCACTGTTTTTACTCTTTAGTAGGGTAGATTCTGAAACTCGACAGAAGGAAAGATGAGTGCATACTGCCCCATAACATCCCAGACCTCTCCTTCTATTCTCCCCTCCTGTCTTGGAGCCATGCCCCCTGTTGGTGGGAGCCAATGATGCTGTCTTATCTGTATCTGTACTTGTGTTTCTGTGAGCTGGAGCCGCTGCTGGGGAAAGAAAAAGAGCCTCTGTAACTTTTAAATACACAGAGGAAAGTAGGAAAAAATAAAAGATACAAGTGTTAATTTTTTTTTAAGCCTGCAAGGGGTTGGGGGGAGGTTGTGCTATCTCTGCAGCAAAAATGGGTTGCTCCTGTGGGAGGAATAACAATTGCAAAAAAATGTTCACAGCTGACCAATTACACCAATATATGGAACTTCAATCAGCTTCTGTCCTCCCGTAAGATATGAAGATGGCAATGGGAATTAATGAAATGTCTAAGAAAAGAAGAACTTCTGAGAGTACAAAAAACAAGGCCTGGAAGTCTGGCTACTTTTCCCCCCACATGGAGAGCGTGTCTTCAGTGCCAATGCTGAAGATCTGGACTTGATAGTATTAAGCAAGCTGGCAGGTTTCTTTACAACCAACAGCCCTTCAGGAAGCTTTTTATTTTATTTTTTTTAAATCTCTTGCAATGGCAACAGAGTACTACTTCTTATGAACTTGAGAAAGGAGAAATAATGACTACATTATCCACCTGTCTCTAGTATCCATGCTAAAACCACTCTATTCTCCCAAGTTCCCAAAGGTAAGTTTCCATCTTCATTTATATTTTGGTTTAAATATGTGTATAGCTCAAGAGTTACAACCCTTACCTTTACCTACAAAACCTGTGCATTGGCACACAAAATCCTGCACTTGCACAGTATTTAATAAACCAAGTCGTTCCATTTACTTCGTCTCAGATTAGGATCAAAACTACCTTTTGAAGTAGATCCATGGGGTACCACTATGATTGATATACATTTTGCCTAAAAGGAAACCAAAATTTACTCCAAGTAACACAACTGGTACATGGTAAACCTGGTCTCCACTCCTGGTCCAGTTTTCTTTCTACCACATGATACTTCCCAATTTTCAGGGCAATTTCTCACCTTTCCTATATTCTGGATCCACATGTGAACTTTGTAAATCTACCACCAGGACCCTATTAATAAAGAGATGGGCTTTAAACTACTAAGAGCCTCCTCACCCCAATCCTATACACAAAATTTAATATTTCGACTCAAAGTAAGAAACATTTGGATGTTTATTAAGTCTATAGAAGATGAATAGACATAATGGTTAGGCTAGCCATTTCAAAAGAAAGGCTAACATTACGTCACTTATTTTTCCACCATTGTCATATCTATTGAGGATTTCATGGGTACCTAATATTCCCTTGTACTTATAATGTAAAATTTAGGAGTTGTTTAGTCTACCTAATGGACAAACCAGGTCTACGCAGAAAAGAACTGGATCTGTCTACCTTGTTCACTGACCTTTAAGTTGGGTATGTAGCCCTGGTATCCAGGACCCAGCAGGTCCCCTTCCCTAATTTCTGGGCAATATCCAAGCTCATCAAAGCAGACAGGACTCAAATTTCCAGACCTTATAAACGATTGAAATAAGGTCATTCTTTTCGTCTCAGCTCAAACTTGGTTAGTCTCCATATCCAATCTAACTCTTGGGTGAAAGAGAAGAACACATTTGTTGCTTTGGGACTGTTGCCCTATTTCTTTATCTGCTGGCTGACCTTCCCTATGTAAGTGCACCAGCAATTGCAACATTCAGTTTAAGCTGGAAGGCTCTTTCATCTTTGTCCCCTGGCCTTGATCTCTCATCATTATGGTCTGAATCCCTGCTAATCACTAATGATCCCGTGGCCCTTTATATAATACTAAGGTATTAGACCTGAACTCTTAGAAAAATTCCTACTCAGCTAATTACATTCTTTCTGCTTTTCTTGGTACTCCATACAGTCTCAGCTGGAGTTGAATCTCAACTATTCCCTCAGATTTTAAATTGTTTGCTAGTGGTTTTTGGAAAGGAATTATAAACTCTTCCCTCAAATAAATTCAACTAATTATGATTCAAAAGTCCCATGACCTACCTCTTTCTCTTTTCGTAGTCTTTCTATTCCCTCTCTCATATTCTGGTCTTGAATATAAGAGTTTAACTTCACTGGGTGAGGAGTTTCATGATTCTATATTTTGATAGTATATTGTTAACTTAAAGCAGTACACAGTGGTTCTACTACATATCTACTTTGGCGTCTGTATTCACAACCAACTACTAAAAATGACAAACGTTTCAACCCACAGGTTACATTTAACCTACAGTCTAAGGATCACTGAATTTTTTGGTAATGGTGAATGCCTTGCTCACAAAATAGAATACAGGTGAAATTTGGTTTCTTAACTGAGTATGATTCTTTTATATTTCAAGGAATGTGAGCACCAATTCTATAGAACTATATATGGCAATCCTGAATTTAGCCCATGACATCTTGAATTTTTCCTATCCATTTCCATATTCTAGAACTTAACAGCTTTTGTAATCATAGCAGCAAAACTGAACTCTCATAAAATCCAGATCAACCAAATTCTTGACAACATAACTTTCTGAGCATGTCTCTGTACTGTATACCATTGTACTATACATGTATATGACTGTTAAATTAATAATTCATTGACAATCAAAGAGAATGTACAGCTCCAAATGAGCACTTTTCTTAAAGCTGTCCCTTGGCAGCTACTTTTATTCCAATGGTGCTGCCATTATCCAAACTATGTTTGTATAATGACTTTAGAACTAGTTTAAAAGCTACTAAAGAAAGCCATCTAATTGTCCTTCTGATTGTTTTGATCCCAAATTATACTACCCTGACTTGATCAGTCTCCCTACTCTTCAAGGCACTGAAAGTCTACAAAAGAAGATGACTTACCACTGCCTAGGCTTTTTAACAAGATGTGCTGTGAGTTTTGAAAACAGTGCCTAATGAAGAGCTCCAAAACAGGTTTGATCAATGGCAGCAATGAACGCATCAATGCAAACTTCCAGGATGACTAGCTGGATAAAGACACACTAAAATATATGTGCAAGTCCTGGTATAGTTGTCTACATCAGTTTATAGTCATATCCTGGTTACACAGTTTCAGCTCTACAGCACACATTTAGAGTAGAGATAAAATTATTCTTAACATCTTCTATTACTGTACTTCACAAAATTTGACATTCTTTAGATGCATCTTATATATTTCACACAGAAATGTCTTGATATTCAAGAATATAGGCATTGTTCTGAATTATCTGAAGCATTATCCACAAAAACATTCAAACTATAAATAATCGGGATAGACATATTGGGTATGTTTTTTCTATTTCTATTAAACCAATGAAAATGAGTTTTAACCAGGTGTATTTGTGACTACTTGGGATGTGTTTGTTTGCTTGACTTAACTGTAGGCCATTCTTATTTCAGATTGGGAGAGAAAGGAGTATGTGGCTTTGATTTTAACTAAAAATATCATGCCTTTACTCACACAAAACCAGATAGTCCAGTATACCATATGAGGAACAAGACATTTTTAGGAAAACTTGACATTCTAAAATAATTAAAAGAATGTCATAAGCCCATTCGATCACGCAAGCCCTTTAAACATTGTTTTTAAAGCCTTAAGGAGGGGAAAAAAAAAAAAAACAACAAACACATGCCACTGGGTAGGGACAGGGCACTCACTAGCTGGAGAAAACTTCCTGACCTGCAATTTTTCTTTCCTTGACTTACTACTTGAGAGTAATCAATCCAATTTCTCATTTGTATACATGAAAAGCCACAGTTTTTAACTCTTTCATAATAATATTCCTCAAATTTCCTGGAGCCAGGAGAAGATACACGTATTCTAGTTACACTTCAACAATTATTTATTAGCTGCTTATGGGGATCATGTTCAATGGCAAAGTGAAATGGAGGACCTATAACAGATAATGAATAAATACTTATTGAATTAATGAATGGAGGAAAAGAAAATCATACCTTGAGTCAACACATGCGGAGTCCATGGTAAAAGTGACTCCTACAGAATTTGGTCCGTGTAAATACAGTTTGTATTATATAGTATCAAGCCTAAAGTATTTGCTTAGATTTGGATGACTTCAGATGTCAGAATTCATTCATCAGGGCCCTCGCAATAGTTTTGAACTTAATCCCTTGTTTTAAGTGACTCCTGATAAAATCAGTCTTTAATACCCAAGAGTAATACCTAAGTAGTCATTAAGACTGGAGCTTTACACAATATTTACCTGAATTCCATACCTGAGATAAACTGTACGTTTCACATACCCAGCACTTGTACTAAAAGCATATGGGTCTCTCATTTAAGCTACCAGATGATTTTCTTGCACAACTAGTTTCCTCACTTTTCCAATTATTCCAGTTTTAGAAGATGTTTGGTTTCATAAATAGCGCCTTCTCCCTGACTTACTGTGGACTATTTGGTAGGACACATAACATCTCTGTTCCTCGGCATATATGATAGAACAGCAAGAAGATAAAACCCTCCTCCTTCCTGGGGGACTTTTGTGAGTATATTGATAAATACCTACGAAATGGTAAATGTTACTACCTCTTTCAGCATTTTGAAAGATGTCAACCAAACACAAAATATTTTTGGTGTGTGAATTAAAATGCCTCTTCCTGATGGTCTCAGATGTTTCCTTGTAAGATAGCGTGTCAAGAACTGGCTTATATATTATCCGTCCTCCAGAACGCACTGACATCACACTTCATAATAGCTTGGTATGGTGATTGCTGTCAAAATCGCCTGCATGGAAACATCCGTGCCCTAGACTGACATAACGTATTAGCGTGACAGAGGACTAAACAACTAAGAGCACCGCGCGAAGCCCCGACTTTGAGCACTTGGGACAGAGGGGTTGGTTACGTGTGAGCTGAAGGGCCTCAACCCTGCTTACGCTTCAACTTAGGAAGAGAATAAAAGTTGCCTGGAGGTCTCGTGGGCGAGGCGGGGAGACCAGAAAGGCAAGTGCCTGCGACAGGAATAGGAAAAACTTTTTTTTTTTTTCAAATTCGAATCCCATCCAGGGCTAGGCCTTTGCGTCCCCCTTCTCCATGACCGCCAGGCGACGGCACACACTTTGCTGGGAAATAAAAACGAAACGAGGGTCTGGGGGTGCGATCGGCTCCACACCTCTCGGGTGAGGGGTGGGCAAGGTCTGGCACCTAACCTTTCTGGCCGGCGCTCTCACCGCATCCCCCAGCAAGCGACTCGCCGGCCCCGCGACCTCGGGCACAGGCGACCCCCACGCGGGCTCGCGTTGCCAACCGCCCGACCCGCGCTCTCCTCGCCCTCCCCTGGGGTTTGCGGTGGGCAAGACTCGCCGCGAGCCTGGGTCTGTCATGAGCCCTCTTCCCCAACTGCGCCGTGAAAAGCAGAGCTACGGACTCTAAACTGCACACAAAGCCCCCAACCGGGCCGCGGCGACTCCAAGCTTCGCTAGTCCGGCTCCGGGAGCTAAGAGCCTCGCCCCGCGAAAGCACCTCTACCTCCCTCCCCCCACCCACCCCCTGGGGAAGCCCCGCTGAGGGGCAGCAGCGAGCCGGAGTTGAGCCCCTCCGCACGTGAGCACCCCCGCCCCCAGCAGGGCCCTCTGCCCGGCGGACGCTCTCACCTCTATTGAACAGGCGGTGCCGCCTGCGGGAGGAAGAGAGCGAGTGGGGAATACTCACACTGGGTCGGGCCGCGCAGGGACTTCGTCGGGAAGGACCCGCGAGCTGGGGAGCGGAACCCCAGCCGGTTGCGGCCGCACCGCCTCCTCAGAAGGGAGGCCTCTACCGTCCGGCCGCGGACCTGCAGCTGCCTCGCGCGCACGCGCACGCGCACGCGCGCGCCACCGC
>NW_024412388.1:77642814-77708545 GCF_014898765.1 Herpailurus yagouaroundi
CACTCGTTTTCTTTGTTCGGTGTGCGGCAGCTTGTGTTGATTTTTTGTGTGTGCTTCTGCGGTGTTCCTTTTCCGCCGCTGGCTCCCACCCCTCCTCTCCGTCAGCTGGTGCAATCGGCGCTCTCCTGGAGACGTACGCGAAGCGACATGGAAAGCCTTCCACCAAAATGAGCTGTGATATCCTTTTGATGGCTATAATTTATTCCAAATCGTCCCTGGACTGAAACGATCAATTAGCAGCCCGAAACGCACTGTGAAGTAAATTGTCACACTCTCTATTACAGGATGGTTATCATATATTTATAAGGTGTGTTTTCTGCAATCAGAACCAACAAGGTGTTGAGCGATCAGTCATAAACGCACTTCTTCAAAAAGAGCGGGAGAGAAGCTCTTGCATTGTATGGCAGAGGAAGAAAAGTCTTATGACAGTTATTAACTCTCCCACCCTCTGCCCACGGTGATGTTTCCTCTTGGCATCTGGGAAGTGCAGTGAGGCTAGAACTCTGCACCAACTCTCCAGGCCACTCGTGTGACCCCGAGAGAAGGGTCCCTGTGAACAACAGAGGCTCAAAGCCCCAAGAGGAGTGGTTACCTTGCTATGTAAATAGAGATCAGGCATAAGAATCCTCACTCTTTCTCTCTGGCCTTCCTCCCACCCAGGAGAATAATATCTTATTCTTCCCTTCTTAAACTTCTGGCAGAATGGTTGCATTCTATACTTAATCTTAAGTGCCTTGACTTCCTCAGGTCTCAGGTTGTTGCCTTCTTCTCTCTGATATTCAGGTGTTATGTACTGTAGAGATTATGCCATGGTGATATAAAGTTTACCTACAGAGAGAACTCTGCATTCTGAATTGGAATCTGCCACAACGCACAAACTCTGAGAAAGTCATTCAAAATTCTCATTCAGTCTGGTAGACAGTCTTGACTGGACCAAACTATGGAGACATGGTTATTTTGCCCTTACAGTCATCTTTAATGACTACACATGGATATACATCCAGAACTTCTGAATTTCCTGTAACAAGCTATCATCACATTATCATCCATCAACCACCTTTCAATCATTTTTTTTAATGTTTATTTATTTTTGAGAGAGACAGAGAGCATGATCGGGGAGGGGCAGAGAGAGAGGGAGACACAGAACTGGAAGCAGGCTCCAGGCTCTGAGTTGTCAGCACAGAGCCCCACATGGGGCTCAAACTCACAAACTGCGAGATCATGACCTGAGCTGAAGTCGGAGGATTAACCAACTGAGGCCCCCCAGGTGCCCCTCAATCATTTTTTAGAAGGATTCTGGTTTGTATCCAATTAATATTCCTTTTGCCTGAAAAACAACTCTGAAGCCCAGCCTATTGATTTTTGTGAGAAAAGTTTAGCTGCCAGGAGCATGCCTCTATGGGCAATAAAGTGACATTTGTGAAGAGTGAGTCACAAGGTGGGGTAAGATCCAGAGTTTATACCACATTCTTCTTAGATTAACTGTCCCCATGATTTCTGAATGGCCAGGCTTGCTGCAATGCTAACCTCTTAAAAATGGACAGAAAGGAAAACTGGTTGGGCATTTGAGTTGTAAAGGCAACTGTTGCCATTGGGCATCCTCCAGCATAAATGGAGCATAAACACGATGTCCCTCTTTTAGGAAGCACAGGAACCAGGGAGCCTTGCCTCATTTGAGTGAGTGAAGAGCATAGTAAAGAGCCAGACCCAGCACTTCCACCTTATAGTTTCTAAAGTCATTGACTTAATTTGCATTTAACAGCTAGTAGCTAATATTGAGCATTTACTCTATGCCAGGCATTGGGCTTTAAATTATATGCATTATCTGGGGCGCCTGGGTGGCGCAGTCGGTTAAGCGTCCGACTTCAGCCAGGTCACGATCTCACGGTCCGCGAGTTCGAGCCCCGCGTCGGGCTCTGGGCTGATGGCTCAGAGCCTGGAGCCTGTTTCCGATTCTGTGTCTCCCTCTCTCTCTGCCCCTCCCCTGTTCATGCTCTGTCTCTCTCTGTCCCAAAAATAAATAAACGTTGAAAAAAAAATAAATTATATGCATTATCTTATCTTATCCTATCAACAAACTTATGGGGGGAAGGTTCCTTATTTTGCAATAAGAAAATGAGATTTGGCAAAACTAAGTAACTTCTCCAAGAGCAAACTCCTAGTGAGTGATGATCTCAAATCCAGGCCAGTCTCCAATGCCCATGCTCTTTACCCCAATAATATAATACCTCAAAATTTTAAGATTTTGACTTAGGATTTTCCACCAAAAAGATTCTAGTGGAGCTGATGACACAATGAAAGTGGTGAATTCTGGGAGAAGAAGGAAAGAACAGCTGCCTGCAGAGGAAAGACACAATAGATACATATACCCTTACTGGGTAGGTTACCCCTCTTCTGTTCTACCCTTCCTACATCCCATGACTTCTTTTTCAGAGTTATCACCTGCCATCTGGTGTCTAGCCAAAGAGACCTTACCCAAGGTCAGTGATGACTACTAGGCTTGGGGTGGGGGGTTGGGTGGGTAGAGTGGATGAGCAGACCCCAGAGAAATCACAGCACCCTGGGGAGGAGACTTAAGTGAGAGGCCAGTGTTGGCCAGAGGCCCTTGTCCCAGACCCCCAGCTCTGAGAATGAAATGTTGCTTCCTAATGGACTTTAAATTACCAACATCGCTAAACTCTCCCTTAATAGACTTGTAAAGATCTGCTTGCTACCTTTTTCCCCCTTCATGTAGAATTTGTAATCAAGAGCCCAATTTTGTCATTTGGAAATACTAATTATCTAATCACGCCATGCTGCATAACGTACTTGTCTGCCCAATTAGCTAGGACAATTATTAAAATTCAGAGGCCTAATTATGTCTCAATTTAATGCTGGCAAACTTGCATACAGAGCAGTAATTAAAATCCTCTCTTTCCCTCTGCCTTTAGGGCAGGGGATGATTAGGCCCTGTCAGGGGGTGTACTGAACTAAACCAGTGAAGCGTATTGTGCAACATGACCCTGCATTGTTAAGTGTGTCAACATATTAACCTGAATTCCCTTCAGCCCCCACATAATCACATTTGGTAGAGGAATAAAGGAGCTAAAACATGAAGCATTTTATTAAAAAAACATAAATTCTTTTTAATTAATGCTATGAGAGTTCTGATGAATTTCATGCTTCCAAGTGCTGGAAGACATAAGACTGGTTCATCTAATTACTGGCAAATTTGCTCTTGTTAAAACTACTTTTTTTTACTCATTTAAAGAAAATGCTTTTTTTTTTTTGGTGGTGTAATATAAAAAGAAGAAGAAAAGCCTAGCTACTTGGCTTCCAGTAATACAGTAGATTACCAGTTTTGTTTGATGATAGAACACAAGTGAATGTTGACTTCTAAAAGAATCAAATCCAAGACTGGAGGCATTAAGAAAAAAAGGGGGGGGGCGGCTAGAATTTAATACTTGAAAGATGTTAATACAAGTGAAACATTAAAAATCATAATATTGAAACAAATTCAAAATATTTACCTTTTGAGCTCATAAGTTTGATGTCTGAAATAAAACCAGCATGAGGAGACCAGAGCAGAGCACAAGTTCTCGTTGCTTCCGAAGTCCATCAACATGCAGGAACCCAGACAGTGTGTGTTTACTCTCCTGGCATCTCAGTCCTTTTCTCTATGAACTAAGGAGAGCCACCAAACCCAGTAAAACTTCGGAGCTGTCTTCTAAACTCTGGGTTTCACTAATAATGGAATATGTGATAGATTTTTCATGTATCAAACTAAAAAAGGAAAGCATTCTGTCTAGACCCAAAATGAATTATTCTGGAGAAAGGACTTCTTTCAGTTGCTTCTAAACTTCTTGCTGCATAGATAGTTTCCAGAGACACACAAATACACACACACACACACACACACACACACACACACAGAGTCACTTATTTGGATGAGCTTCCTCTCACAGTAGGCAAGGCAAGCCTGTCTCCATTTTATTAATGTGGGGCAGTTAAGATATTTATTGAAGCTGACCACTGTACCCCCCACTTCCTAATTATGGGCAGGGCAAGTTGAACTCAGTTCTGCTTGCCCGCACTGAATCTGACAGAGTATCTGTGAATGAGACCCCAATGAAGGATGCTTGGTTTAGTAAAATACCTCAAGTTGAGATCAAAATATAGATAATGTTATAAATAATGACAGAACAAGGGAGCCTATACATCAACATTGGAGGACCTTCTTTCTGTCCTTCGGTCAATACTTACTTGCAACATGTTTAGTCATATCGGTTTATATTTGGTGACTTTGGCCCATGTATGGCCTCTTTTAAGTTTTTCCATTCTCCGAGATACATATGATTACATCGAGTTGGTGGTAGTAAAAGTACAGTTCCTTCCTCCTACTCTTACGCTGGGTACATCACGGGATAGAAGATGGTGTTTAGGGACCACTCTGGCTGGTACAGCCCCTCTTACTAACAAAGACAGTGACTACAGGTAGTCTCGGCAGGAGATGGTTGGCTGGAGCTACGACAGGCCCTTAGGCGCTTGTGCTATAAAACCAGGCGGTAGCCCCTCCCCCAAGCCTCCCACAGAGTGTGCCCCGTGTCTTGAAAATGGCCTTGCTCTGAGTCTCTTTGGATGACAAACTGAAGTGCAAATCTGTGTTCTGACTTGTTCCTGTGGCTGTCAGCATGTTTTCCTCTTGTCAGCAGCAATTGACTGGTCAGGCTCACCCCTGTACAGCAATTGTAACAGCTCATTGACAGGCTAGTGACCCAGCTGGACCTGATAATGGAAAACTATTGATTTTTGTAGGCTCCACGAATCTAAAATGAACGACCGATGTAATGTCATCAATTGTCTCGGACTCTGATAACCCAAGGGAAAAAGTTTCAGGGATTGCTTGCATGGCCTGACAATAGTGTTTCAAAATCTCCCTAGGTATATGTAAGAAGAAACCCATTTCCTGTGTGTTTTCCTTAAATGACCCCAATTAGGCAAGGCTTCAATTCCTAGCCTTGCATGTTAAATAAAGTGGGACTTAGCACTGCCAATCGGCCAAACTGGAACTTGATATACCATTTAGACAAGATACTTGAGGAGAGGCACTTTAGAAAGGAAATGTTCAAAATGTTTATTGTAAAACAAACTCACAGAAAAGAAAAAAAAAAGATTGGGATTAAACCAAAATATACCGGCTCTCAAAGGTCTTTATATATGAAATTAGGATAGAACGATGAGGCTGTCTCTGCTGACCTGAGTTGATTTGTTTGGTAGAAAGAAAGGCTTGAAAACGATGCAGACATGCCTTGGGTGTGTGTTGAGGGAAATCACTATTTCATTTTGTTTTTCAAACCCTTTTCTTAGTTGATTATTTCAAAATACTCAAGCATTGCTCAGTGTATTCTTCAGAAACAAGAGCTGTTTCTTTTTGAGCTAAATTAGCAGTACGTTAGGTCTAATTTTTCCCACTAGACAAATCCAGAGAACTCTGTGCTGAGTTATGGATAGAATGTCTGATAATGGTTTCTGCTGAAGGGAACTTCCTTAAAAAAAAAAAAAAAAAAAAAAGAAGGCAGGTTATTGATCTTGGCTGCCAACTCAATACATTTAGTTCACAATTCACTTGTAGTGAGAACATAATCATCTTATGGAACTGATCAGATTCAGACATTCTTAGAATACGGTTCTGAGAGCTGGTTGAAAAATCATACAGCACAGAGGTAACAGGGGTGCTTCCTCAGCCATTTGCTCACAGGGGGCTAGAGAGAGAGCCTCAGTGAGGAGCTGGAAAGAACAGACCCCAGAGGTGACAAGTCCATGTGCAGCAGGGCTCCTATTCACAGGATCCAACAATCTTCACACACTCCTGTAATGGTCCCTTTATGGCCTTTGATCAGCTTCACCCCTTACAACACTACATTCCTGGTTTCCTAGTGCTATCAAAACCAACGTTGCTGTTTGGCTGCCCATTAGTGAAGATACACAAGGATAAGACCTGAAGGAAATTAAGCTAGACCAAAAAACCCCCAAAAACAAAAAGCAAAAACCATCCATTGGCACTTGGACTTTACTAAATATAAAACACTTGGTGCAGAGAACACAAGATTTGCCTGCCTCTGTGACATGTTCTTCTGGCCCAGCCAAGGTATCAGCAGCTAAAACTCAGGGGCTAGGTCTTACATGTTTTGGGGTTCTCCAGAGTGGTTGCCACAAGGCCTTACATGTCACAGACATGATAGTCTTTGAAAAAAACAGCCAAAAAAGCTACTTTTAAGTATAGAAGGACGAAGGTAAGCATTTTCCAGTTTGTAATAGATTTTGGAGAAAATCATTGAAATCATGGTACCTGTCCATGTGCCTGTCTTCAGGTTCGTGCCAGTCAGTGAAGAAATTGCACTTGTCTGTGGTGAAAATATGAAGAAGACTAAGTTATGTGATTTTATATAGCAAAATTAAATCTTTTAGAAATTCCAAAATTACATCTTTTGGGGGTGTTGAACGTTGTTTCTTTTCACAAATAATTATGATTAGAGGTGAAAGATGCTTTTAATTCGTATCCTTACTTGACAAGCCAAGATAAAAAGTGGGCAAAACCATTCATTGGTCCCAGTAGCTTAAAAATGACACTTCTGTGGAAGCCAAAAGAATGAGAGATTCTAAATATTCATTATTCATACACCTTATTAAAATTAAAACAATTACAGTTATCTGACTGTCAATAAACAGAAATATTTGTGATTAAGACACACAGCCCTAATTATGATAAGTGGACCACACTGGACTAAAGTCATTTGGGGCTTCTTTTAGGTTTCTCTTCTATTTTTTGTCATTACAAACCAGTTGCGGATTTTTAAACCCAAATCTGTGATTCAATTGAAATGCCAAAAAATATCTTATTCATCGTAATTTTAACTTCACCATAATCTTTTCTGACAACATGATTCTTACCTCCAGCTCTATGCAATGTCAGCTCTGTTGCCAGCAGCAGCTGCACAGAAATGATGCCGTTTGGAGGAAAAAAAAATAATTTTGTTTTTTAATTTGATTTATAAAGTGCACATTTAAATCCATATTACATGCTTTGCTGTGCTTTGTAACTTGTGCTATAGATTTAAATGTGTTAAGCATCTTCCCTCTAATAACCAATCATAAAATGAATAATAGAAGATTAAAAGCTCTGGGTCCACTATCACCTCTGTTTTAACCTCTCTCTGCTTCTTATCTTTCAGAATGCTTTAGGCTGCAAATAAAAGTTATTTCATAAAGCAGAAGGGCAAAAATCTCATGGCCCCTCCATTTGTGACAATATGGATGGACCGTGAGGCCATCAGGCTAAGTAAAATAAGTCAGAGAAAGACAAATACTATATGCTCTCACATGTATGTGGAATCTAAAAACACCAAACTTAATACAAATTGAAAACAGATTGGCAGGTGCCAGAGGTGGGGAGTCAGTAGTGGGAGAAATAGGTGAAAGTGGTCAAAAGGTATAAACTCAGGAGATGTAATACTTAATTGCATATTTGATACTTAATTAAGTATTAATTAATTAATACTTAATTGCATATTTGAAAGTTGCTGAGAGAGTAAATTTAAAAGTTCTCATCAAAAGAAAAAAATGTTTTGAAATTGTGTGATGGATGTTAACCTAACATAGTGGGACAATAATTTTGCAATATAAAAACAAATCATTATGGTGTGTACTTTAAACTACTACAATGTTATATGTCAGTTATGTCTCAATAAAATGGTGAGGGAGGGGAATCTTGTGGTTCCCGTGTTGATTGATTTAGTATCTCAGTAATATCATCAAGGACCCAGATTTTTTTCTAAATTTGTCTTCAGCCATCTCAGCATGTTGACTTCTCCTAATTTTTTTTTTTTAATTTTTTTTTCAATGTTTATTTATTTTTGGAACAGAGAGAGACAGAGCATGAACAGGGGAGGGGCAGAGAGAGAGGGAGACACAGAATCGGAAACAGGCTCCAGGCTCTGAGCCATCAGCCCAGAGCCCGACGCGGGGCTCGAACTCACGGACCGCGAGATCGTGACCTGGCTGAAGTCGGACGCTTAACCGACTGCGCCACCCAGGCGCCCCGACTTCTCCTAATTTTATGTCTTTCCTTCATGGTGGCAATATGGCCATATACTTCCATGGTCACGTGCAGATAATATTTAGCATCAGAGAAAGGGGACATTTCTCTGTTGTATCCTTTTAAGCCTTGATGAACACCTTCCCAAAAGTCCTTTTGAGTTTACCTCAAGCCTCTTCCAGAGTAATGTCCCAGGCCTACCTCCAAATAATCACTGGCAAGAGGAACATGATTGGATGATTGGATTACCATGATTGGATTATTAAACTAGTCTCTATCCACCCACTGGGAATAGAGAAGGGAACAGCTTCCCCTAAAGGATATCAAACCTGAAAATAAATTACCAGGAAAAAAAGTAAGTTTCTCTTAACAAGGAAGAGAAGAGGACGCATAAACTTAGAAAAACTATTTTGATGACCTTCCCTCTTAGAATCTAGCCACCATGTGAGAAGTTGAAATAGTCTGAGGACATCATACTAAAGGAAGGCTGAACTTGGAGAAATACTGAGGCATTAGAGAAATGAACGAGACTCTTTTGACATTCCAGGTCTGTTCAAATGGATGTACCCAAGTCAATAATCCAAGACAAAGGAACAGAACTGCTCAACCAAGCCCTGCCCAAACTCTTGACCCAAAGAATCTTCAGATAGAATTGTGGTAATTTTAAGCCTCTAAGATTTAGAGTAGTTTGTTACATAGCAATAGATAACTAGAACACCCCATAAAATGTCTTGAACAGAGACACAATTCAAATGTAAAGGTACTAATAGGTTGAAATTAAAAGATGAAAAAGGATAGGGGCACCTGGGTGGCTCAGTTGGTTAAACGTCAGACTTCAGCTCAGGTCATGATCTCACAGTTGGTAGGTTCAAGCCCTGCATTGGGCTCTGTGCTGACTGCTCAGAGCCTGGAGCCCGTTTCAGATTCTGTGTCTCCCTCTCTCTCTGCCCCTCCCCTGCTCATGCTCTGTCTCTCCCTCTCTCTCTGAAAAATGAATAAACATTAAAAAAATTTTTTTAAAAAGATGAAAAAGAATATACCATGAAAACAGTAAGCATATAAAAACTGGAATTACTACATTAATATCAGACCAAAATAGACTTTAAGACAAGGAGTGTTGTCAGAGATAATGAGTAATAATGTAAAATAATAAAATGGCCAATTAATCAGAAAGACATTGCAATTATGTGTGTATGTATCTAAATCAGTTTCAAAATACATTAAGCAAAAACTACAAAAATAAGGAGAGAAATGGATAATCCAGAATTATAATTAAAGATTTTAGTGCCTCCCAACAACTAAACCCCCGGGTCAGTAAGAATATAGAAAAACATAAACATAATTAACATTTATAGAATGCTCTACCAGACAACTGCAGAATACACATTATTTTCAAGGGCACATAAAAGGTTCACCAAGATAGACCATATGCTAGGCCATAAAATATGTCTCAATAAATTTGAATAGACTGCAATCATACAAAATATGTTTTCTGACCACAAAAGAATGAAATTAGAAATCAATGACAATGGAAGAGATTTCAAAAGCCCTCAAATGTTTGGAAGTTAATACACTTCTACTAACCCATGGCCAAAGAAAAAAAAAAATCATAAGGAAATTTAGAAAATATTTTGAACTGAATGATAATGAAAGCAAAGGTTTAAAATCAATTACCTAAGTTTCTCCATTAAGAAACTGGGAAAAAGGGAGCCTGAGTGGCTCAATCGTTGTGTCCCACTCTTGATTTTGGCTCAGGTCATGATCCCAGGGTGGTGGCATCAAGCCCTGCATCAGGCTCCACACTGAGCATGAAGCCTGCTTAAGATTCTCTCTCTCTCTCTCTCTCTCTGTCTCTCTGTCTCTCTCTCTCTCAAAAAAAATAAATAAATAAATAAATAAAAGAAACTGGGAACAGATGAGCAAAATAAACCCAGGGCAAGTAGTTTTATTTAGGAAATACTAAAGAAAATAATAAGGACAAAAGCAGAAATCCACAAAGGAAAATAAAATAGAGAAAATTAACAAAGTCAACATTTGGCTCTTTGAGAAAATTAATAAAATTGATGGGGCGCCTGGGTGGCGCAGTCGGTTAAGCGTCCGACTTCAGCCAGGTCACGATCTCGCGGTCCGTGAGTTCGAGCCCCGCGTCAGGCTCTGGGCTGATGGCTCAGAGTCTGGAGCCTGTTTCCGATTCTGTGTCTCCCTCTCTCTCTGCCCCTCCTCTGTTCATGCTCTGTCTCTCTCTGTCCCAAAAATAAATAAACGTTAAAAAAAAAGTTTAAAAAAAAATAAAAAAATAAAATTGATAAAACTCTAGTTAAGCTGATCAAGAAAAAAAGAAAACACAAATTTAAGATATCAGGAATGAAAGAGGGGATATTACCACAGATCCTATAACTATCAAAAGGATAGTAAGGGAATATTATGAATAACCATCAAGACTTTATATTCAACAACATAAGTGAAATGGACAAATTTCCTTAAAAAAACTTACCAAATTTGATGTGTAACAAAATAGAAAATTTGAATAAACCTGTATCTATTCAAGAAGTTGAACTCATTATTACCACAACAAAAACAATAACAAAACTCCAGGTCTGTTGGTGTCACTGATGAATTCCATCACATCTTAAAAGTAATAAGTAATCTTAAAATAGAGGAGAAAACATTTCCAAATTCCTTTTATGAGACCAATATAACTGATGCCAAAACCTTAAAAGACATTAGAGATAAAATTGCAAACTAGATACATACCCCTTATGAGCATAGATGCAAAACTCATTAACAAAACATTAACAAATTAAATCCAGGAATATATACAAAGGATGCATACCCTCACCAAGCAAAATTTATCCCAGGAATTTGAAGTTAGCCTGTCACTTGAAAATCAATGTAATTCAGCACATTAAAATGAGAAAATTTAAACATTTGGATATATACAGAAAAAGCATTTGATGAAATTTAACCCACATTCTTACTAAAAATTTTCTGCAAACTAAGCAACTATGATATTGTGATATAAGAAATAAATGTTTTTGTTTTTACCCATGGTTCTTGGCACAGAACCTGTGCAACACTTGTAGTTTCCTAAATGATAAGAGCTACAAGGGCATCTTTTGTTATACTTAGTTTTTGACCACGTTCTTGAAATAGCTCCAAAGCATAAAGGTAAAATGAGTATATTTTGTTATTTGTAACAAGCTACTTTCAACCACACCTGAGTTTATGTTAACGAGGTGATTTTTGAAAGGTCCTTACATAACCACAGGATGAGGGCTGGTTGCTAGGAAACCATGTGATTAGAGGGCTGGAACTTTCAGTCCCCTACACCTCCCCTACTGCCCCCCCACCTCCAGGGAGGGAAGAGGGTCTGGAGATTAAATCATTCACCAATGGCCAATGATTCAATCAACCATGCCTACATAATGAAGTCTTTATAAAAATTCTGAAGTATGGGGGATGGGCAGAGGGAGTTGGAATAGGTGTGTGTGTGTGTGTGTGTGTGTGTGTGTGTGTATGTAGGAGGACTGGACACCCATACAGAATTCACCAGGTTGGTAAACACATGGAGATGCTGAGAGGGTGGTGCACCCAGAGAGAGCATGGAAGCGTTACACCTCTTCCTCCATACCTTTCCTTATGCATATCTTCCATCTGTATTCCTGAGCTGCTCCTTTTATAATAAACTAATCTAGTGAGGGAACTTTTCCTGAGTTCTGTGAGCCATTCTAGTGAATGATCAAACCCGAGGAGAGGGTTGAGGGAAGTTCCAATTCATAGCTGGTCAGTCAGATGCACAGATGATAACCTGTACTTGACAATCTGAAGTAGGGGCAGAGAGTAAGTAGTGTCAGAAGTGAGTTAACTTATAGGACCCCCAGCTGGTATCTGATGAATCAGAGATTGTTCTCCCCTTTGTCTTCTCCTTGTGCCCCTTCTCTCCCCTTTTCAGGTCACTTTATGTGAAGGCCCCACCACCTCCACTGAATACCTCACTCCAAAGTAAGTAGAGAACTCCTGCTGTAGCAATACTGGGCCCTTCTTTCCCCTAAAAAGGAGATACTGTTTTCTGAGAATAACTTCTATCTTTGAGAACACCAGTCAGCACTCTATACAATTCAGGGGTGAAAAAACTGAAAAATTACGAACACTTCAGAAGTCATTCAGATTAAATATGCCCTTAACAGCATAGATTTTTTTTCTCAGCAGGCCTTAAGCCTAACCTTATTCTCAGTCTCCATGGAAAGTCTGGCCTTCACAGTTTTTCTATTTGTTACAATAAAAGGCAAAGATTTCTCTAATATTTCCAACATACAGGTTTCTGAGACCCACAGTCCTTGAAGGTTTCTTTTGTTTTGTTTTTTAAAAGTATTGGCTAATGGGGCATGCGTGATTGGCTCAGTTGGTGGAGCATGTGACTCTTGATCTCAGGGTTGTGGGTTTGAGCCCCATGTTGGGTGCAGAGATTACATAAAAGTAAAAAAAATATGTAAAAAAAATTTTAGAAGGTAATTTTTGTATGTTGATTGTTCAGAATTCTATTTTGTTTAAATTTTTATAACAGGCATCTCTCTTATTTAAAAACAAAAAAAATGAATAAAAACTTAATAGAAAAAAAGATAAATGGTCAAAGGAAATGAACAATTTTTCAACGAAAACATGCAAATCGCCATTTACCAAAAATGTTAAATGTATATTTTAACTAATTTTATTTTTATTATTTTTTCCATATTTATTTAAAAATTTTTAAATTTTTTTTTTCAACGTTTATTTCTTTTTGGGACAGAGAGAGACAGAGCATGAACGGGGGAGGGGCAGAGAGAGAGGGAGACACAGAATCGGAAACAGGCTCCAGGCTCTGAGCCATCAGCCCAGAGCCCGACGCGGGGCTCGAACTCACGGACCGCGAGACCGTGACCTGGCTGAAGTCGGACGCTTAACCGACTGCGCCACCCAGGCGCCCCTATTTAAAAATTTTTAAAACATAAGTTCAAAACAAAAAGCCTGGGCTGTTGACCAAAACTTTGGGGGGTGAGGGGCTGAGAGACAGAAGGAAGTCACTCCATTGCAAACAGTTTTTTTTTTTTTAGTTATGCATAAGTTGCAAACATCTTTGTTTACAAAAAGCAGTTTCTGGTCAATTTATGACCTTCCTGTTTGAAAGTACCAGCCCAACTCTATGTAGCACAGGAGTCCTTTGTCTCTCATCAATGAGCCATTATGTTCATTTGGCAACTTTCAACAAGATTCCCACATCACTGTTAAACACCTATTCTTTCTTGCAGCTTTTCAAGGTGGTAAAATTGTTTGAGGTTCATAAGAGTGTGTTAGAGGCATGCCTGCATTCACAGGTCAGCAAATTGAATTAGCATGAACTTGAGCCCCATGCAGATATTGGGCAAACCTAATAAACATTTCCTTCATGAAGGAAAAAAAAAATCATTATTTTCACATTATTTACTATTTGCTTTGTGAAATACCTCCCCAAATAATTGCCAAAATGTTTTTAAGCCCAGAGAGAAGCCTTGGAATTTTAAATAAAGTGGTCAAGGAAGGCCTTGTAGAAAAGGTGACATTTGAGTAAACACTTGAAGTGAGAAAGAGAGCCATGTGGGGATGCTGGAAGCATTCAGAACAAAAGGAACAGCAGTGTACAGGCCTGAGATAGGAATGTAACAGATGTGTTCAAAAACCAGTGAAGTGGCCAGAATGGCTGGAGTGGAAAAGGATGCAGACAGATGTTGGGGATGGAAGATAGAGGCAGATCACAAAAGGGTTATTGTAAATTAGTTTCCCTTGGCATTTGCTTAAAGTAAGATTGGAAGCCAGTGGAGGATTTTAGGCAGAAAAATAGTGTGGTATGACTTGTGTTTTAATAGCATTACCTGAATGCTATGTTGAGAATAGGCAGAAAGAGGGCAAGAATAGGGAAAAGTTAGAAGCCCGTTCCAGTAAACTAGGTGAAAAATAATGAAAAATCAAAGATCAGGATAGAAATAGTTAAGAAAGGGCTAGATTCTGGATGAATTTTTTTCCTTTTTTTTTGAGAGGGAATTTATATACAATGAAATATATCCATGCAGGTGTGCATTTCTATATATTTTGACCAATTTCTGTAACTACCACAAATGATACAGAAATTTCATCATCCAAAAAAAGTTCCCTAGTGACCCTTTGAAATCAAAATATGCCACCTGACCTCAGGCAACCACCAATCTGCCTTCTTTCACTGTACATTAGCTATGTCTTTTCCATAGCTTCATATGCATTAGAACTACATCTTATTTCCTTTTTTGTCTGGCTTTTTTTTTCACTCAGCTTGTTTTTGAAGTTTACTTGTGTTTATGCATGTATCACTAGTCCATTCTTTTTTATTGCTGATTAGTATCCCATTGTTTGAATAAACCAGTTTATTCAATACTGTTAATAGCCATTTGTGTTATTTTCATCTGTAGTTTATAATGCATAAAACTGCTATACATACTTACATACAAGCCTTTGTGTGGATATAGGTTTTTATTTCTCTTGAATAAATACCCAGGGATGTGACTGTCATTATAAGTATGTCATGGGTCATGGTAAGCATATATCCAGTTTTATAAGAAACGGCCAAAATATTTTCCAGAGTGATTGTATCATTTTACATTCTCACCAACAATGTGTGAGAGTTTTGGTTGCTCCACATCTTGGCCAACATTTATTGCCAGTCTTTAATTTTAGTCATTCTGATGGATATGTAGGAGGCATGGTTTGGAAACATTTGCCCAACAAATTCTTTGACACTCCTCCCATCAGAAGGTGGAGTCTTATTCCCGTCTCCTTGAATGAGGGCTGGATTTAGTGACTCCCTTTTCATGTCTTATTTTGTAATTTATTTATTGAAATATAGTTCATATACATAAAATTCACCATTTTGAAGTATACAATTTAGTGGATCTTAGTATATTCATAGTAATTCCAGAACATTTCTATCATATCAAAAAGAACCTCCATACCTATTAGCAGTCACTCCCATTTCCCCTTCTTCCTTCTGCACACCCCACCCCTCAATTCCCTGGCATCATACAATATTTGGCCTTTTGTGTCTGGTTTCTTTCACTTAGCATATGTTTTCAAGATACATCCACATTTCAGCATGTGTTAGTATTTCGTTTGTTCTTATGGGTATCATTTCATTGTACAGATACACCACCTTTTGTTTTTCCATTCATCAATTGATGGATATTTGGGTTGCTTCTTTTTGGTTTTTATGAATAAAGCTCCTATGAAAATTAACGTGCACATTTTCGTGTGAACATGTTTTCACTTCCACATTTTTGAGGGACTGCCCAACTGTCTTCCAAAGTGGCTGTACCATTTTATAATCCCACCAGACATATACAAATGTTCCAATTTGTCTACATCTTTACCAACACATTTTATTGCCTTTTATTACAGCTATCTTAGTGGGTGTAAAGTGGTATCTCATTGTGGTTTTGGTATGCATTTCCAGACTGATGATGTTGAGCATCTTTTCATGTACTAATTGGCCATTTGTAAATCTTCTTTGGGGAAATGTCTATTCAAATTCTTTGCCTGTTTCTAAATTGGGCTCTTTATTATTGAAGTGTAAGGGATCTTTATATATTCTAGACACTAGATCCTCTGATATATATGACTTGCAACTATTTTCTCCCATTCTGTAGGTTGTCTTTTCACTTTCTTGATAGTGTCCTTTGATGCAAAAGCTTTTAATTGATTGAAGTCTAATTTATGTTTTTTTCTTTCATTGCTTGTGTTCACAAAGTTCACAAAGATTTACACCTATGTTTCCAAGATTTTTTTTAATGTTTACTTATTTTTGAGAGAGACAGAGACACAGAGAGACAGAGTGAGCACGTGCAAGAGCAGGAAAGGGACAGAGACCAAGAATCCGAATGCAGCTCTGAGCTGTCAGCACAGCTGAAACCACAAACTGAGATCATGACCTGAGCAGAAGTCCGATGCTCAACCAACTGAGCCACCCAGGCACCCTTTTCTAAGATTTTTTAAGTTTTAGCTCTGATAAAATTTAGGTGGTTGATCCATTTTGAATTAATTTTTGTATATGAGGTGAAGCAGTGGTCCAAATTCATTCTTTTACATGAGGATAGATAATTGTTCAACCACCATTTGTTGAAAAAACTATTCTTATCCCATTGAATGGTCTTGGCATGCATGTCAAGGGTGTAAGGTTTTCCAAATGTATAAGATCATGCCATCTGCAAATAGAGATCATTTTACTTCTTTTATTCCCCAATATGAATGCCTTTAATTTCTTTTTCTTCACTAATTGCTCTGGCTAAAATCTCCAGTATAATGTTGAATAGAAGTTTTGAGAACAAGCAAACATCTTTGTTTCTGATCTTAAGGGCAAAACTATCACTTTCACTACTAAGTATGATGTTAGCTGTAGATATTTTATAGATGTCTTTTATTAGGTTGAGGAAGTTCTCTTATATTACTTGTTTGTTGAGTGTTTTTATCATTAAAGGATGTTATTTTTTTCAGCTTCACTAAGGTATAATCATCACATAAAAATTGTATGTATTCAAAGTATACAACTTGATGTCTTGAGGTAGATACACACTGTAAAATAATCACAATCAAAACAATTAGCAAATTATCATCCTATCTAGTTGCCATTTGTATGTGTGTGTGTGTGTGTGTGTGTGTGTGTGTGTGGTGAGAACATTTAAGATTTACTCTATTAACCAATTTCGGATACACAGTACAGCGTTTTTGACTGCAGTCACCATATTGTACATTAGAATTTATTCATCTTACATAACTGAAACTTTGTACCAACATCTCCCCATTTCCCCCCACTCCTCCCACCATTCTACCCTCTGGCAACCATGCTTCTATTCTCTGCTTCTATGAGCTCAACAGTTTTATATTTCACATAGAAGAGTGAGACCATGCTGTATTTGTCTTTCTGTGTCTGGCTTATTTCACTTGGCATAATGTCCTCCAGTTTCATCTATGTTTTTGCAAATGGCAGGGTTTCTTTCTTTCTTCTTTTCTTTTTTTAAGACTTTGTTCTTTTTTAAAGTTTATTTTGAGAGAGAGAATGCACAAATTGGGGAGGGGCAGACAGGGGGTAGGGAGAGAGGGAGAGAATAGGGCAATGTGGAGCCTGATGCAGGGTTTGAACTCACAAACTATAAGATCATAACCTGAGCCAAAATCAAGAGTTGCACCCTTAACCGGCTGAGCCCTCTAGGCACCCACCCGCCCCTTTTTAAGACTGAATAATATTCCAGTGTGTGTGTGTGTGTGTGTGTGTGTGTGTGTGTGTGTGCGTGTGTGTGTGACTATCCAGTTAGTTGAGAGACACATTTCCATATCTTGGCTATTGTGAATGATGCTGCAATAAACATGGAAGTGCAGATATCTTTGAGATACCGATTTCATTTTCTTTGGATATATACCCAGAATATGGGTTGCCATATCATATGGTAGATCTATTTTTAATTTTTAAAGGAACCTTCATACTGTTTTTCATAATGGCTGTACTAACTTACATTCCCACCAACAGGATACAAGGATTCCCTTTTCTCTACATCCTTGCCAACATTTGTTACCTCGTCTTTTTGATAATAGCCATTCTAATCTCATTAGAGATTAGTGGTTTTGATTTGCATTTCCAGCTGGTTAGGGATGTTGAGCACCTTTTCAAGTACCTTTGGGCCATTTATGTTTGTATGTTTTCGTTTGAGAGATGCCTATTCTGGTCATTTGCCCATTTTTAAAAATAATTTTGTTTTGTTTTTTGTTTCCCATGGAGTTGTAGGAGTTCCTTATTGAACCCTTACTAAACCTTTATCAGATAAATGATTTGCAAATATTTTTTCCCATTTTATAGGCTGCGTTTTCACTCTGTTGACTGTTTCCTTTGCTCTGTAGCATTTTAGTTAGATGCAATCCCACTTGACTACAAAACACCAAAAACACTGGCAACAAAAGCAAAAATACGTAAGTGGGAAGGTCTCTTCAATAAATGGTGTTGGAAAAACAATATCCATATGTAGAAGGATGGAATCGGACATCTCACACCACATACAAAAATCAACTCAAAATAGGTTAAAGACTTAAATGTAAGGCCTGAAACTATAAAACTACTGGAAGATAACATAGGTAAAATGCAAGAAGCACCTTCCTTTCCTGGGAACATAGTGCTTACTTGGCACCCTTGTTGAAGACTAGTTGACCATAAACATGTGGATTTATTTCTGGGCTCTCTATTCTCTTCCAGTGGCCTATATGTCTGTTTTTATGCCAATACCAAACTGTTTTGATTACCATTGCTTTGTAATATATATTGAAATCAGGGGGTATGATAGCTCCAGCTTTGTAATTCTTGCTTTTTCTGTATCCAGTGAGATGATGTGGGTTTTGTCTTTCATTCTGTTTTGTATCATATTTTCTTATTTGTTAAGTTGAGCCATCCTCATATCCCAAAGATAAATCTCACTTGATCATGGTGAATGATCTTTTGATGTGCTATTGAATTCAGTTTGCTAGATTTTGTTGGGTATTTTTGCATCTATATTCATTAGAGATATTGACCTAAAGTTTTCTTTTCTTGCAGTGTTTTTGTCTGACTTTGGTATCACTGTGATGCTGCCTTAATAAAATGAGTTTGGAAGTGTTCCCTCTTCTTTTTGTAAGAGTTTAAGAAGAATTGGTATTTGTTGAATGTTTGTTAGAATTCCTCTTGAAGCCATCTTGGTTTTCTTTTATTGTAGGTTTTTGATTACTGTTTCAGTCTCCATGTTTGTTATTGGTCTATTCAGGCTGTTTTTTCTTGATCAAGGCTTGTTAGGTTGTATGTTTCTAAGAACTTATCCATTTCTTCTAGGATATCCAACTTATGGACATATAATTGTATGTAATAGTCTCTTTTTACTGTGGAGACATCCACTGTGATTTCATTTCTGGTTTTACTTGAGTTTCCTCTTTTTCTTAGTCTAGCTGAGAGTTAATTTTTTTCCATCCCTTCACTTTCAGCTTATGAGTGTCCTAATGTTAAGTTTCTTGTAAACAACATATAGTTGGATCTAGGTTTTTGTTTGTTTTTAATCCGTTCAGCCACTGTCTTTTGGTTGGGAAATTTAATCCATTCACATTTAAAGTAATTATTGATAGAGGACTTACTTTTGCCATTTTAACTGTTTTGTCTTGTAGTTCTTTTATCCTTTTTCTCCTTGCTGTCCTTTTTTTTTTTTCCCCCTTCTTTTTCTGGATTGATAGACTTTGATTCTTTTCCTTTTGTGTAACTCCTAGGGGTATCTTTATTGTTACCATGGGGCTTACATAAAACATATTTATAATAGTCTATTTTAAGCTGTTCCCTTCATTTGCATATAAAAACTATACTTCTACCTCTCCTCCCCTCCCCCCCCAACTACATGCTCTTAGTGTCATAATTTACATCTATTTATATTATACGGAAGGATTTTGGATTTTGCCAAATGCTCTTTCTGCATCAATTGAGATGATGTTTTTCCCCTTCAGTTTATTAATATGGTGTAATACATAATTTTCATATTTTGAATCAACTTTCCATTCCTGGGATAAATTCCAATTGGGCAAGTAGTTTGTTGCATATTTTTAACATCATAACAGATTTGGTCTATAGCTTTCCTTTATGATGTCTTTGGCCTTGGTTTCAGGGTAATACTGGACTCATAGAATGAATTACATTTTCTCTCCTGTTTTTTGGAAGTTTTGAGGATTGGTGCTAGTTCTCCTTTAAATGTTTGGAAGAATTCTCAGGTACATGGGTGGCTCAGTCAATTAAGTGTCTGACTCTTGATTTAGGCTCAGGTCATGACATCAGGGTTGTGGGATTGAACTTTGCATTGGGCTCTGCTCTGCGCTGACAGTGCAGAACCTGCTTGAGAGTCTCTCTCTCCCTCTCTCCACCCCTCCCCTGCTAGCACTCTCTCAAAATAAATAAAATTAAAAAAAATTTTTTTTTCATTTATAAATGTTTGGAAGAATTCACCAGTGAATTCTAGTCCTGGGCTTTTCTGTATTAGGTGGTTTTTGATTACTAATTTAATCTCTTTTCTTGTATTCAGGTTTATTCAAGTGTTCTATTTCTTCTTATATCAGTTTTGGCTGTTAAGTACTTCTAGGAGTTAATCTATTTCATCCAATTATCTAATTTGTTGGCATGTAATTGTCCATAGTATCTCTCTATCATCCTTTTTACTTATGTAAGGTCAGTAGTAATGTCCTCTCATTTCTGATTTCAGTAGTTTCAGCCTTTTTTTCTTAATCTATTTAGAGTTTTGCCGTTTGTTGATTTTTTGAAAGATCTTTTAGTTATGTTCATTTTCTCTATTGTATTTCTGTCATCTATTTTATTATCTTCATTATTTCCTTATGCCTGTTTTGGGTTTGGTTTTCCTTTTTCTAGTTTAAGATAGGTATTGATTTGAGATCTTTCTTCTTTTTAAATGTAGGCATGTACAGCTATCCATTTGCCTCTTTTTAAAAGGCAAAAACTTGGGGCACCTGGGTGGTCCGGTTGAGTGACTGACTTCGCCTCAGGTCACGATCTCACAGTTTGTGAGTTCGAGCCCTGTGCTGGGCTCTGAGCTGACCGTTCAGAGCCTGGAGACTGCTTCTGATTCTGTGTCTCCCTCTCTCTCTGCCCCTCTCCCACTCATGCTCTGTCTCTGTCTCAGAAATAAAATATTAAAAAAAATAAAAAATAAAAGGCAAACACTTTATGCCCAATGTGGGGCCTGAACCCATGACCCCAAGATCAAGAGTCACATGTTCTACCGACTGAGCCAGCCAGGTGTGCCTATACACTTACCTTTTACTACTTACCACTTTGGTTGCATCCCATATTTATATTGTGTTCATTTCTGTAGATCTCAAAGTATTTTATAATTTCCTTTACAGTTTTGTGTAAATTGGTTATTTAGAAATGTGTTTATTTCCACATATTTGTGAATTTCCCAACTTTCCTTCTATTACTGATTTCTATTGAATCTTTGATTCATTCTTCTAGCTTAAATCTGTTGAGCCATTCAAGTGGATTTTTCATTTATTACGCTCTCCAACTTTAAAATTTCCATTTACTTATAATTTCTATGTATTAATACTCTCTATTTGTGAGACATTATTCTGATACTTTAGTTCTTTAAATGGGACTTCCTTTGAACATTTTTAATATTGCTGACTTGAGGGGTGTCTGGGTGGCTCAGTTGATTAAGCGTCCGACTCTGGATACTGGCTCAGGTCATCATTTCACAGTTCATGAGATGGAGTCCCGCTTCGGGCTCTGCACTGACAGCAAGGAGCCTTCTTGGGATTCTCTCTGCCCCTACCCCACTTGGGCACTCTCAAAAATTTTAAATAAACATTAAAAAAAATGGGGTGCCTGGGTGGCCCAGTCAGTTGAGCATCTTATCAGTCAGCTCAAGTCATGATTTCATGGCTCGTGGGTTCAAGCCCTACACCAGGCTCTGTGCTGACAGCTCAGAGCCTGGAGCCTGCTTCAGATTCTGTGTCTCTCTCCCTCTCTGCCCCTCCCCTGCTTGTGCTCTCCCTCTCAAAAATGAATAAACATTTAAAAAAAAAAATAGCTGATTTGAGACTTTTGTCTACAAAGTCCAATACCTGGGCTTTTCCTGGACACTTCCTATTGGCTATTTTGTTTTGTTTTGAGGAGTCATACTTTGTTTCATAGCATGCACTGTTTTTAGAGAAATGGATATATTATTATGTGGCAAACCTGGGTTTCTTTCTCTCATCTTAGGGTCTGTTATTTAGTGACTTTTCCGAACTAATCCTGTAAAGCTGTATCCCTTCCTATGTGAAACCACTGCAATTTCTTAGTTGGCTTAGTGATCAGTTAATCGCACAGAGATTTCCTTAAATGCCTGGAACCCACAAAATACTGGCTTTTGCCAAGGGGCTTGATGTGTGGGTTGAGGCATACCTTCAGTACTCAATCAGGCAGTTTACAACTGTGCCTTAGGTTTCACTTTCTGCTTTTATAGAGCCTCAAGGTCAGCCAGAGGGGATAGCTTAGGGCCTTCTTGGGCCTTCCTAAGCATGCACACAGCCCTGTGCATGTGTGTGGCCTTCTAAATTTCCATGTCAAGAACTTTTCAAAGCCTTTATGGACACTGTATTTCTGTCTTTTCTTACAAGCTTTTTCATCAATATACTGTTTGCCCTGTTATCACCCCTTGCAGCAGCAACTAAAATATTTCCCTGTAAATATTTCAACAAACCCCACCTGTGCAGCAGCTGTAGCACTGGAGGAATTCTGAGGTACAAACAGGTAAAGCTTCTATTTGTTTTCCCACAGAGCCACCAGACAGTTCAAGTAATGACAATTCTTTGTGAATGGAGTCCACTCTGCTCCCTGAGGTACCTAGAATGTGGGTTGTTATTTTCAAGGCTACTTGCTAAGCTGCAGAGTAAGGAGAAAAGGTGATGGTTTCCACCCAGCTCTTTCTTGAGACAATTAAACTTGGCGTGAGTGATAAATGGTGAGAGCCACCATTTTGGAAGAATGCCCAGAACATATGGAGAGTCTACATGATGATGTTCAAGGCAACAGCCCAGCTAAAGCTGACAGCTAGTATTAACCACCAGACACATGAGTGAATGAGCCTTCTGTAGATTCAACACTGAGCAGCCCTAGTTAACACTAACTGGGAGAAGGAAGAGTGCTTCCCTACTGAGCCCTGCTCAAACTTCAGTTTCAAGGCTAAAAACATTGTTCCTGTTTTATCATTTAATTGTATATATTTAAGATGTACAACTTGGTGTTTTGATATACATAATGATAGGATACTAGAGTCAAGCAAATTAACATATCCATCTCCTCCTACAGTTACCTGTGTGTGTTGTGTGGTCAGAGCACGTGAAATCTATTTTCTTAGATTTCGTTTTCAATACAGTATTACTAGTTACAGTCATAATGTTGTACATTAGCTTTCCTCATTCATCCTGTAGACTGCAATTTTATATCCTTTAACCAACATCTCCCTATTTTCCCCACGTGGTAACCAGTGGGCTTACTATTCTAGGCTCCACATGTAACTAAGATCATGCAGTATTTTTCTGTGTCTGGCTTATTTCACTTGGCATAATGTCCTCTTCGGGTTCATCTGTGTCGTTGCAAATGGCAGAGTCTCCTTTATAAGGCTGGATGATATATATGTGTGTATATATATATATGTATGATATTCCTATATATATATTAAGATCTGTTAGCAAACACAGAAAGCTGGTCTCAAATGACCCAGAAATGATGGATGAGAAGTGGCAGAAATAATACACTGGTGGTTCTGTTCAGAGTCCACATCCCACTTGTGCCCAGGGGTGGGCCAGGGTAAGGATGGCACAGCCAGGCCCCAATGCTTGCTTGCAGACATCCATGGACTGCTTGCTATAGGGTGGTGGAGGACCTGTGGACAGCAACATAGGTCAAAGTTACATCGTGGGTGGGAGACTCCACAGCTGAGGACGTTTTACACTGTCAGTGCAGAAACACTGGCTAGTACTCACCAGCACGTGGCTGTTCTTGATCTTTCCTATAGTTAGCGTCCTTCAGATCCTTAAAAATGAAAAAAACTGCCTGGTGTTACATTCCTTTGGAGCTAATAGAAAATGCCTTCTTAACTAGCTTATTTTCTTTCCAAAAAAACCCTTGCAAACATCATCCCCAAGCATATAGAGTATTTTGTATTAAAAACCCATAGGTATTTGACGTTAAGGAGTTGACTATAGTGTTTTTAAAAAACTTTTTTTTTGATTATTGTTTTTCTTGTTCTCTGTAACAAGCCATGGGATAATTTAGTGTGCTTTTTAAAATATATTTTACAAATATACCTTGTTTCCAATAGTTTATAGGTCAAACCACACCCATGACCATTTTTGTAGGTCAAAGATGGTTGACTATCAGCAGTTTCACATGGTTCCACTTAATTACATCGTGAATAAGAAGTGATGGTCTCTCCTTAGATATATGGCTTGGTATTTGGTGGAAACACCCAATTTACTTCTGTATTTCTACTCACCTTCTGATGCTTCCCCCTGGCCCACCCCAACTTAATATTTAATTATTAAGATCTCACTTGTCTCTTCCTCACCCCCATGTAACTTATTTCAATTTCTCCCAAACTACAATTTATAAATGACAGATTCAGAAATATCATTCTACCACTATTTTTTTCTTCTGAATATGAGAGAATAAAAATGTGATGTTAGGGGCGCCTGGGTGGCGCAGTCGGTTAAGCGTCCGACTTCAGCCAGGTCACGATCTCGCGGTCCATGAGTTCGAGCCCCGCGTCAGGCTCTGGGCTGATGGCTCGGAGCCTGGAGCCTGTTTCCGATTCTGTGTCTCCCTCTCTCTCTGCCCCTCCCCCGTTCATGCTCGGTCTCTCTCTGTCCCAAAAATAAATAAATGTTGAAAAAAAAATTAAAAAAAAAAATGATGTTAAGGCAAATGATCAGGAGGCCCTCTGTGTGTTTTTTCATTTCCTGCTTCAGCACAGATTGTGTTGTTGTGCTAGTTTGTCTTAGTGTACTGACGAACGTTTGCTTCCCTCCTCATACTTCTTCCTGTCCTCTTCTAGAACTGTCACTTTGTCAGTGACATGTTATGTCAGCCCTGTCAGAACCAGCCAATGAATCTGATTCATCAGCCAATAGCAATGCAGAATAACTGTGCTAACTCTCAGCAATTAAGATGATTGGGGTCACACTGTCATTAACTGTTACTGTCAGGGAAAAATTCACTGAAGAAGTATATCTTGGGAATGACCTTAGATGCGTGGCAGGCACATACAGTTCACTGACTTATTCATGTGTTTGTCAACTGTGATTGAATTATTGTTTATATTAAACAATTATCCAAAAAAAAAAAAAAAAAAAAACAACCAAACCAACCAACCTAGCAACAACAAAAATTTTATTAGGGCCATGGTGATGACCTATTTGAGCTTAAATTCTCTCCCAGTGATGACAGAAAATAAGAATTTCATATAGTTTAAATACATGCAAGCATTTCTAACCCCTGCCCAGTTTAAGTCAAATACTAATGGACTGGTCTTAATTCATCTTGACAGACTCCATAATGGCTCACCACAGAAAGCACCTATCACCTACTTATTGAATAAATACATATTAATTATTGGCAGAGGCTCTAAGACTGGACAGTGACATTTCATGTTACCAATAATGTTACTCAGTATTATGTAATGGGAAGGACATACATGTGAAAGTTCACTGTAAACAGCAATATAAGTGTCATCCTAAATGTTATCAACAGTTTAGAATGAATATTAACCATGGCATGATTGGAATGACTGTGTCCTAAGAATCCATTTGCTTTCTCTCTGACGTTCAGAAGGGTTTCTGCCAAACGGCTTTGTCTTTTACATACAAAGAACAGGAATTCGTAAGGAGATGAATTACTCGGTCAGGAACACGAGGCATCTGGGAATTCTGGCTCGGGGGAGGGCGATGCCATTTTGTTCTACAATTTTACAATTCTTATTTTCACAGAGAGACAAAAGGGGTGAGACACATGTATCTTGGGTTTACAAAACTATGTGCAGGTCAGTGAATGAAGAGAGGAGGAGGGGGCACCTGGGTGGCACAGTTGGTTGAAGCCTCCAATTCTTGAATTTGGCTTGGGTCATGATCTCACCATTCCTGAGTTCAAGCCCTCCACTGGGCTCTGCGCTGACACCACGGACCCTGCTTGAGATTCTCTCTCACTCTCCTCTCCCCACCCCTCCCCTATGCTCTCTCACTCTCTCAAAATAAACATAACAAAACAAAACAAAACAAAACAAAAACTGAGACACTTAAAAAAAAGAAAAAAGGAGATGACCACAAACTGATAGGTTAATGTAATAGTTCTACTGTTTCCAAAAATAAGCAAATAAATTCTTGAACTGCTATGCAATGTGTTTCCAGCCAGGCTCATGTTGAATGATACTGTTTCTCAGTGTGTTATCAGTCTTTTTAACACCAAAAATACTAAAATCCAAAATAAAACATGCCTCCCAAACTATTTTTCTATTCTGAAGGTTGTGCTTACTGCTCCTAAGAATTGGTTCTGTTGACCTATAAACATTTCATTTGCTGTTTATAGCAATTAGAACATACAAAGGACTGGGTGACACTGCTAAAAAGAGCAGTATCATAGGGGAGTCTTATGTTAAATAATAAAGTCTTTAGTAGGATTTAAAAATCACAGCTCTCGGGGCACCTGGGCAGCTCAGTCGGTTAAGCATCTGACTTTGGCTCAGGTCATGATCTAATGGTTTGTGAGTTTAAGCCCCATGTCAGGCTCTGTGCTGACAACTCAGAGCCTGGAGCCTGCTTCAGATTCTGTGTCTCCCTCTCTCTCTGCCCCTCCCCTGCTCATGCTGTGTCTCTCTTTCTCACAAAAATAAATAAATATTAAAAAAAAAAATCACAGCTCTCAGATGGAGAAGCCATGTGTTTGTAAGGTATGCTTTCAGACCATTTGCCAGAAGGTGGAAGCGAGAAGTTCTACTTCATGATGACAATGCTGATTGGCACTGAATGACACAGAGTGAGATTTTTGAACTTTGGTGTTTTATGTATACCTGATGTAGGACCACTCATATGCGGGAATAACGAGAGGCAACCTCTTCCCAACTCTGTTTTCACTGATGTCATTTTAGTAGCTTACAGTTGGCCGTGCTGGGGGCATTTGCATCACAGAAATTGGCCAATGCTACAAATCAGATACCTGCTTACCACCTCTGCTTCCAATCCTCCACCCCCCAAAACCACACACTCCTTGCCCGGAAAACCAGGAATTAAACATTAGCACACCACTGCATAGGACTAAATCTTCTTGAACGCATTATTCTTACACTGAATCTATGGTTTCACAGGTACAAGAGAACGTGGCTTTTAACAGGTTGTTTGGATGAAGTCTAAAAATTCTGATCTAAAATACCACTAATATCTTTCTGTATCTATACCAGGATACATAGATAGTTCAATCTCAGTCAGGCATCCTAGTTCTCAGAATTCCAGTTCCCTGGGATCTAATCTCTCAGTATAATATACCTGGCATTCATCTAATGCCCTAGGGTTCTCAGAGACTCTAAGACAGCTTGAATCTTCTGGAAGTCAAAGGCTGTACAATGAAAATTACTGATGGTGTGGTAAAAAATATTCCACTGATGCCAAATGTTTGTTTGAAAATTTTCTCCAGGAAAAGGCTGTTCCAGAAACTGTATACATAGATCATAGATGCCAATGAGAATCAGACTCAATTCAAAATTATGTCAACTGACAAAGCTAAAAATGAAGACTTCTTTGCTTTCCAAAAGCAGTCAGAACATTTCCAGAGAGTTTAATTAGCTAAATGCTGTCATTATGTTGATCTATACATGTCTCTCTCTCTCTCTCTCTCTCTCATTTTTGTGGTTATGTATTTTCATGCTTCTCTCTTGCGTTAGTTGGGTGTTTGGGCTGATTACTCTCCAGCTCAAAGACGTTCTAATTGTTGTGTAATTATTCACATCTCTTACTGTAGGGCTACCTATGTATGTCACAGACAGACTGTAAGTGTTTTGAGTGACAGTAATGACTTTTTAAAAGACTTCCACAGAATGAAATTCACTCAGTAATGCACTTCAATTTACAACATTCTTCCTCGTTCTTTGCCTAAATCCTTCACACCAAAGCTTATGACCATTTCTTATTGTTTGGAACTCAGGGGAGAAAGAGAACAGCTGGTCATTCTCTTCCATATAATGGCCCTTAATATTCAGGTGGGCCATACACTCGAGGCAGAAGCTTAGGGCCTGGTACTAAACTGGATGCATAGGTTCAGTTCTTAAAATATGTTAAAACTGCCATTGCCTAGCTTATTGCTCTCATTTTTAAATTAGTTTATAACTTAAGATTTCTTCCCCCTATACTAATTTCAGCAATTTGCCAGGTTCGCAAGTCCACGTGACTGGACATCTGACAACGTCAGCATTATGAGGCTCTCTTTCAGTCTTCATTCATTTCACTACCCTTCACGATAGTGACTCCACTATCATTTGACTCCATGATAATTTGGGTCAATTCGTGAAACATGAGAAAATCCCCTCAGTGCTGTAGCCCTGAAGAAGTCGGGCTTAACAAGGCTTTCCCTAGAATTTCATGGTATTTACTTTATTAGTCACATGCTCCATTTTCACTTTACTTTCTAATTAACAGTTCACATGATATTGGCATTAGCATTAATATTTCCTTCTCATATCACTTTGGACTTTCAAAAAGTTTTTACTTAAGTTCCAGTTAGTTAATAGACAGTGTAATATTAGTTTCAGGTGTACAATATAATGATTCAACGCTTCCATACAACTTTTTGCTTCTCATTTAAAAGACTTTTCCTTCCTATTTGAGTGTGCTGTGTTTAAGGAATGATGTTTCTACTTCTTTTTGCTTCTATTAATCACAGCTCAGTTCCTGCATAAGGTTTCCTCATATTACTGCAACAAAGCATTATAGTGTTATATAACTTGGAAGAAAAATGGTCATTTTAGTTTTATTCCTATTTCCACATACTGCCCCTTCTTTAGCATTTATCTTTACCAGAAAGGGCACCAGAGACTAACAAAAAGTCTTCAGTATTAACTTGGGATCTGTAGATTTGGGGTACCATTTACATAATAGAGAATCCTTTCCTCCCAATAGCCAATAAAATATTTAACACTCTGAGGAATGCCAAAGATATACTTTTTTAAAAAAGAAAAAAAAAATACTCTCCATTTAGGCAAATCATACTGTTCCTTCTAAAGGAAAATAATTCTCAAGTAATATAAAATAAAAGCAGTGCAGTAGACTCTATCTTAGAGACAGGAAATACTGGATGTGATTGCCTTTATTCTGGAACACATCTGAAATCACAGTTTAAGGTATAAACTAAAAAAAAATCAGAACCTCGGAGAAATTTCTCTTAAGTAGAGCTCCTCTGGCACAATTCCCTGAAAGCTGTTCGCAGAGAACACAAACTCTAACTTTTGGAACTCGGCTCAAATTCTTGTGTTTGTAAGGTCAGATCATCTAGTCACAAACAGTTCACTTTTTTACTTCTAAATTCATAATGAATTTTTAAATTTAAAGCACATCTAATTTGCTTCTCAATTTAAGCTGGAATGTACAGTATTTCTTGAAACTGTGGCTGTGACAAAGAAAACATGATCAGTAGATGGTTATAGGCCTCCCCAGAAGACTGTTGTTTTAATAACTTCCTCAAACACAGTTTATAGAATATAAAATTAGGGCCATATCCAGCCTTTGTTATGAGAAGAGGATGTGCTCATGTTTAAGCAAATTTGGTGCATCCCACTGGGTTATGTGTCATTCAGTGAGATGTGCTCCCTGAGTCAAGGGCCAGATGGCGGATGCAGAAGTCTTTTGCTAGAATACATCTCTATAGAGGATAATGTCGCATTGGACTTGGTGACCAGGCTAACACTGAATGCAACTCAGTCACGGTATTTAAATCACATTAAGACTCTCTTTTATTTATGGCTCTCCTTGCGATTTTGTCTGGCTTTATGTCTAATTGTTAGCCTTCATGTGGCAGTATGATGTGCTAACAGTTTTGCCTTTTCTTTGCCAGAATGAACTGTTCAATCCCTTCTGAGGTACAGTGGGTCTGGGAAAAAATTTTGTTCCATAAACCAATTATAACTAGGCATAAACTTAATTATAAAAGGACACCTCACTCTATATACTGTTTTTCATATTCTCGATACTGCTCAGGCATTAGTGTAGATACTTGCTGTCATAATTACAGAATTTTAGAGGTAGAAGGGCAAGAGATCATATAGTCTACTTCCTATTGATAGAGAAACTAAAACCAATATGAATTCAGAGTCTTACGTTTGGCTAAAGTAGGGAACAACCCAGACCTAAAAATCAAGTTACGATACTTGGTTTAGTATTCTTTCCACTATCCCCAACTTCCTTCCCCTAACAGCCACTAAACTTCAAAATGCCTTTCCAATTGTCATCCTCCTTCTCCTCCTTTCACCATCATCAACTGAACACAGTGGGAAATACTACTTTTTTTTTTTTTTTTTTTTTAAAGCCATGGAAACAGATCTTCTATCTCATAGTTTTCTTCTTTCTTATGGTCGGGGAAAAAGTTGTATTTATTCAGTAAAAGAAAAAGCCAACTATCAGTTGGGTGTCTCTGACAGTGTAGTATCAGAGAAAGCAGTTGTGTGAAAACTGGTGGCAAAGGCACAGAAACAGAATGACTCTTGAATCAGAAGTCCTCTTCCTTCCTGAAGGAGTTTCAACATGCTTTTTTCCCAGAATACCTCCCTAAGTCCATATAAGGAAGCAAAGATTTTTTGGTTTTGTTTTCGTTTTTTTTCCTGGTTGGCTCTTTAAGCATACCCACTGGGTTTGGACTGAAACTGCTCTAAGCTGAAATCTCCTAATACTTCCTAGTGCTAGTTCTACTCTCTGATCTCCACTTTCAGAAATCAGACTCTCTAGCCTGTTCTGCCTTGTCAGACCTATCATCTTTTTCTCTACAGCTGCTGCTCAGTACCTAATCCCTCTGGAGTATTACATGGTATAAATACGATTTTGTCCTCATGCACACTATTGGCATTAACCTGAAGGACTTGCTATAAGGATTAGTATTCACGTTGAACATGCTTTTGTAAAAGGCCCTTTCCAGCAATAGAAAAGAGGCAACATCCAACACAGGTACAATTGGGGAGACAGCAATTCAGTTAAACATTTAGTATCACAGTAAAACCTTGGGTTTTTAGACTGTAACATTATACTCTTGGTCTTCATAATCCTAGTAATATTGCTCTTCTTTAAACCATTTATATGAAAATAGTTTATTTACTAAAAGTAATTAGACCAAAGCCCTGAGGCAGACAGATGTCGAGAAAAAGAGATCAAGTCACCCAAAAGCTATATATAGGACTTAAAACTCTTAAGTCAAATCTCTGCCAACTTATATGCATTTTTAGAACTGAAGAGATAAACGGTTCAAATATTATTATTAAAGGGCCAATAGAGTTTGTTCATTAAGCTTCAGCTGGTTTGGCAAGACTATTCAGCTTTATGCTTTCTGGGAAATAAAACTTCCACGGTAAAAAGTAATCACTCGGGAAATGTTTAGAACTTCATTTTGCCATGGTCGTTTGTAGGTCGATTCTTTTTTTATTCTCTTCTAGTGATTTCACATCAACATCAGTTCCCTTCAACAGATTAGACCTTTCACTGTGAATAAGATTTTAACATTTTTGCAAATTGAATATAATTAAAACATGGTTACAGAGAGGCAGAATTATATATACTATACATACTATATATAATGGGTATGGGGGCGGTTGGGATGGGCAACAACATGGCTGGGAAAAGCTTGCCTGTTCTTTAGAGTGGGAATTTTAAACTATTTCTAACATGAGGATAACTTTCAAAAAGGAACCAAAAAACCAACCAAACGAAAATCAAATAAGAAACATAACTCCTCTTTGGGATGGTGGCGGACTCCACAACCTTCCTTCCAGAAAAGGAAAAGCCAATCATAGAAACCCTTTCTCCTTGCCAGCAATTGTTTAGGAAGGGGCATGTGACCTCTGCCAATGAGAATGGCATTCTAGAGTGATTCTGATGTTTCCTTCTTCTTAAAACTGATTTTGATGATTTACTATCTAAAATTTTCTAAGTCAGTAGTTATTTAAAAAAATATACTAAATGTTTAACTGAATTGCTGTCTCCCCAAAGATGATGTAAGAAAGAATTGACAAATTAATAATGTATCATAGGAAGTTCTTTGAGTAAGAAGTTCTCTGGGAATATTAGATTAGGGTCTAGAGAAAACAACTCCAATTGACGAATTTAAAATCATGTCATTAGGTTTTTTCCCCTCCTCTTTGATAAACAGTGCAAAGTCCCTAATTTTTTTTTTTTTTTTAGGGGATTCAAATCTGCCACCACATATTCCAAAGAAGCAACTGAAAAGGGGGCAATTCAGACAAAGAAATCTTGTTTATTACTAATCTGATGCAGCTCAGATATTCTTTTTTTTTTTTTCCCCCCTGAACTAGAGATCAGGATCAGAAAAGTCTCTCCTTTAACTCCTTTTCCCCATCTGGTTCCTGTTTGGCATACTATGAGCATGAGCTTCTACCAAAGAGAGAGAGGCAGCCTTAAGCCTCTTACCGATGAATTTACAGGAGAGGCAAGAGAGAAATGCAAAGCACAAGGAAACCAAAAAAGGCTAAAGTCAAAATGTTGCAAGACAAAGAGTCCTTTGCCTAAAAGTAATCACTTTGAACCTTCTGGTTACATGAAAAACTCCACATTATTATATCGTGGCTTTGCAGCCAGAACTTACTACAATACTGCTCAGGAGGAATGAGGATTGGGGTAGGATACACTCATTCTTGGAAACTGGAGTGTGCTGCTAATGTGTCTGAGAACTGAGATTTAGAACATAATTTGCTTTGCTTTGGTCTAGTTGAGAGCACAGGCTCTGATGACAGACTGCCTGGATTTTAATTCCAGGATCACTATTTGTCAGCAAGTAGTTGGGAAACTAAGTTCTTCATGCCTTTTTCTCATTGTAAAAAGTGGTATTTTTTTTTTTTTTTAACCTCATTGGACTGCTATGAGAATAAAACAAGATTAATATATGTAAAATATCTGGAACAATGCCTGGCACACAGCAAGTGCTTAATAAATGTTATTTATTGTTATCATTGTTATAATATATGGCTCTGACAGGAATTTTGCTTTAAAAAGGAAAAAAGGAAATGGGTGGTAGCTGAAGCCAGCTCTCCAGCTACCACCATTTCTTTAAAAAAAAAAAAAATTTTTTTTTAAATGTTTATTTTTGTGAGAGAGACAGAGCGCGAGCAGGGGAGGGGCAGAGAGAGAGGGAGACACAGAATCCGAAGCAGGCTCCAGGTTCTGAGTTGTCAGCACAGAGCCCAACGCAGAGCTCGAACCCACGAACTGCGAGATCATGACCTGAGCTGAAGCTGGACGCTCAACTGACTGAGCCACCTAGGCGCCCCACTGAGCCACTTAGGCGCCCCAGCCTCCACCATTTCTAATGGAGGCCAAAAGTTTTTATTTTAAACAATTTGTTTAATATGGGAGAAAAAAAACGTTTAAGTGTGGAGAGCTGGTTTAGCTGGGGTTGAGACACAAAATGAGAGTACACAAAATGAGAGAGAGAGACAAAGGATGAGTGACTACAACAGGGTGATCCTGATGAAGGGCTGGCGAATGTAATTTTGATAAGGGAGTAAGGAAGAACAGGGAGGGGTGGGAGGTGGAGTCAATAAAAAATGATAAAAGATCAATGGATTGTAGGCCCTGGTGGGGTTGAAGAATCACTGAAATCAGGGAGAGTAAAATTGGAATGACCATAAATGGTAATTCAGAGAATATGAATACTAAAACCGAGAAAAAAAAGATAGGCCTATAATTATGGATACAGACAAGGTTTAGGACATGATCATCAGAGAGCCTGAAATACAGTGAAGGATAAATCTGCTAGAAAAATCTTATAATCTGGTATGCCTTACAATGGCATAGAGGCCCTATATGACCCAGCTCTGTTTTCAGACTTTATCTCCTCCTTTGTCCCTGGCTTTTCTCCAGCCATAATGGCCTTTTTGCGGTTCCTCAGCACACCGAGCATGCTCTGCTTCAGTCTTTGCACTTGTTCCCTCAGCCCATTACACTTCCCCCAAGATAATTATATAACTAGCTCCCTCACCTTCTTGGGCAATTTTTTCTAATGTCATTTTCTCATGGACACTGAAATCTTCAAGATTTAGAACATGGGTAGTGTTGCAAAGACAGACGAGGAGCTAAAAACCTTCAAGGCTGTGGCATCCTGGGGAACTGTCAGTTAACTGCAACAAGGATGCAGAGTGAATTGTTGGTCAGTCTGAGCTTCAAAGCAGAGGATTTTAGAGAGGAGAGAGGGAGGAATCCAGAAGTAGCAATGAAGAACAAATGGGATCAGACCTTTCTTTTCTCTGAAAAGTTAAATAAAAATGTATGTAATTTATTAAAGATACTGGTAGATCTTACATAAAGTGAGCCCTAACTGAATCTATTTACTGCTAACTGCACAAACTGCATTTGGCATGTGTTTTTAGGCAATTCAGAGGATCATCAAGAAAATGGGTCATGACAATAAAATAACATTTACTGCTGTGCCAGTATTACTATTTAGAACCCTTTGATTTTAGCTGCAATTATGTGAGGAATTGACTTCCTTTTAAAAACTGTGTGGGCCCCAAACCACATAGCGGACTGCATACCCTTGTGGAGTTCCTGATCACCAGTTCAAACAGCCACATTAGCGTTAGTCTTAAGGACATTTGCCTCCTGAAATATAGCAGAAAATACAGCAGTAGCAGATGTCTAACAGAGAAAATGGACTTTTACAGTTATATATAAGAGAACATAAGTTTCTTCCACCTTTTTAGTGAATGGCCTTAAGTCCTTATTATATTGCCCTTCTGGGTGAGAAGAGGTCTCATGAGCTATGATCTATAATATTTAGACCTCTCAAAGGGCTTGAATATACTATATAAAAGGAGAGCAGGTATCTCGGGAAACCACATTCACATAATCACCTTTGGTAAGTAACATTTTGGTTCTGAAATGGCACCAAAATACACATTTCAAATCAGCAGCTTCATCACTTTGAGGAAAGAGAAATGAGCAACAATAAATGTCACCTTCTAAAAACAAATAAAAAATTAAAAGCAGAATATAAAATTTAAATCATAGGGTAAAAAATTTACTCATTGTAATCATCTATTGGGGCCCCTGGCTGGCTCTGTCAGTAAAGCATACGACTCTTGATCTCGGGGTTGTGGGTCCATGCCTCACATTGGGTGTACAGATTACTTAAAAAAAAAAAAAAATCCATGTTTCAGATTAATTTCTAAAAAAAATAAAATACTTTCATTTCTTATCTATTCCTAATGCATCTCCATAAAATTTATATCTAGTGACAGCAGTGAGTAGAAAGCATTGTTCTGATATTCTAAAAGGACTGATTTACAGGAGACTATAGATGCTGGAGAGGATATGGAGAAACGGGAACCCTCTTGCACTGTTGGTGGGAATGCAAATTGGTGCAGCTGCTCTGGAAAGCAGTGTGGAGGTTCCTCAGAAAATTAAAAATAGACCTACCCTATGACCCAGCAGTAGCACTGCTAGGAATTTATCCAAGGGATACAGGAGTACTGATGCACAGGGGCACCTGTACCCCAATGTTTATAGCAGCACTCTCAACAATAGCCAAAGTATGGAAAGAGCCTAAATGTCCATCAACAGATGAATGGATAAAGAAATTGTGGTTTATATACACAATGGAATACTACGTGGCAATGAGAAAGAATGAAATATGGCCCTTTGTAGCAACGTGAATAGAACTGGAGAGTGTGATGCTAAGTGAAATAAGCCATACAGAGAAAGACAGATACCATATGGTTTCACTCTTATGTGGATCCTGAGAAACTTAACAGAAACCCATGGGGGAGGGGAAGGAAAAAAAAAAAAAAAAGAGGTTAGAGTGGGACAGAGCCAAAGCATAAGAGACTGTTAAAAACTGAGAACAAACTGAGGGTTGATGGGGGGTGGGAGGGAGGGGAGGGTGGGTGATGGGTATTGAGGAGGGCACCTTTTGGGATGAGCACTGGGTGTTGTATGGAAACCAATTTGACAATAAATTTCATATATTAAAAAAATAAATAAAAGGACTGATTTATAAGTTATATTCAGAAAAAAAAATTTGAGGATTTGGGGCAGCTAAAAAGAACACTGTTTTGAACATAACTACCACGTCCTATAACATGATTTCAGAAGGGCTTAAGGAAATAACATACCACTCCAATTACATGAACTTTTCTCCTATTAATCAAAAAAGGGCTTTCATGTAAATATGTCTTATAGACTGCAACATACTGAAGTTCCCAGTGACTAAGAAATCATTGGAGAAGTGATTTGGGTTACATATTCACAATAATATATGGATTAGTTTCTGAAGTTTTGATCAAGATGTTGATTGAACATATATTTCAGGATCCTCCAGTTTTTAGGAAAATGATAAAAAGAAAAAATGTAAAAGTCTTTAATAGTGTTGGGAAAGAAGAGAGTATATTTTGATTAATCAGAAATTATAAGTAATCCCCCAAAACACAGATGATAAATGGAATCTGACTGAAAGGGGAAACCTTGACCCAAACTATGCATGGGAAGATAGATGGCTACTAATGGTGGAAAGGGCCAAGAGTTAAGATGTTTTCAGTTTAGCCAGGGCAGAGGCATGGTACTGTTCTACAATACCAAAAAAGAAACTAAGTCTACACATCTAGAAGCCTTGATGTTGGTTGTACTCTTTCCCTGTGATAACCAGAAATAGGCTGAATTCATAGAACACTGAAGAAGGCTAACAAGGAATCTGAAACTTAAGATGAACAAGCAAGAATCACCAAATATTTGAGGGAAACTAACACCGTGAAAGAAAGGCATCAAGCTCAACAAATAAAAACTAATCCCTGACAAAACAATTAACAGAGCAAAAAGAAGACTTAAACCAAAATACCAACCCCTGAAACAACTCATCGGGTAGGCTGATTAGCAGAATGAACATAGTTTTAGAGTCAGTTAGTGTATTGGAAGAGTGAACTGAAAATACAGAAGACAAAAGAGATAAGAAGTGTAAAAGGAAAAAAATAAGACACATGGAAGACAGATTCAGGAGTTCTAAGTTCCACAAGGATACAGCAAAAAGAATTAAAACAAATAAGCAAAGAAATAATAAAAATAAAAATAAAAGTCCCAGGACAGAAAACTGACATAAATCCTCAAATGAGAGGGTCCATAAAGTACTACGCAGGATGAATAAAAAATAAAGACATATCTTGGTAAATAAGTATAAAAGGATAAATATTAAAATTTCCAAATAGGGGGGGAAAAAAGATTGAAACAGGAATTAGATCAGACTGGGACCAGACTATCCATGATACTGAATGTAAGCGGGCAATGGAATAGTATTTTCAAAAGTCTATGAAAATTCTATCCCTAATCAAACTGGAAATAAATATATCTTCGGATATGTAGACTTGGAGAACTTATCACCTGTAAGCCCTTTCTGAAAAGAGTTCCTTGAGGATATATTCCAGCAAAAGATAAATAATTCCAAGAGGAAGACATGCATATATAAAACCACAGGTGACAAAGAAACTAATACATATTCAAGGATTAAAATTAAAAGTACTGATTAAAAAAGGATACTAAGGTAGAACTGGCAAATCCATGGAGGTAAAATGCAGATTGGAGGTTGACCAGGATTACAGATGGGGGCACTGGGGAGCAAGCAACTGTTTACTGTGTACAGGGTTTCCTTTTGGGGTAATGAAAATATTTTGGAACTAAGGAGAGATGATTGTTACACAACACCGTGAATACACTAAATTGTTTACTTCAAAATAGTTGTTTTTAGAGGCACCTGGGTGGCTGAATCGGTTAAGTATCTGACTTGATTTTGGCTCAGGTCATGATCTCACAGTTCGTGGGTTTGGGCCCTGCATGGGGCTCTGTGCTGACAGTGCAGAGCCTGCTTGGGATTTTCTCTCTTTCTCTTTCCCTCTGCCTCTCTTCCACTTGTGCTCCCTCTCTCACTCTCTCAAAAATAAACATTAAAAAAATAAAACAAAATCGTTAATTTTACCTCAATTAAAAAAATTTCCATGAAAACAGTAACAAGTCTACCTTGGAAGTGAAACAATTACATACAAGTGTTTTACTTTGGTACACCGTGCTTTATGTATTCTTCACACAGACTATAAAAAGATGTGTACTGAAGAATAGAGATTTAATATAATTAATCAAATTTAATAAATATGGAAGCCAAATTTCAGGGGATCGAAAAAATAGGCTGCTGAATGGGAAATAAAACATGCCAAGGTTCTTGTGGTATTGGACGGAAGAGACGCAGATACTGATGATAGTAGATGCTAATTAAAAATTAAGTTAATAATTGTTAAAAGTTTTCAGGGTGAGGAAATTATGGGAATAGGTGTGATTTTTTATTTTATTTTATTTTATTTTATTTTATTTATTTATTTTTAACGTTTATTTATTTTTGAGACAGAGAGAGACAGAACATGAACAGGGGAGGAGCAGAGAGAGAGGGAGACACAGAATCCGAAACAGGCTCCAGGCTCCGAGCTGTCAGCACAGAGCCCAACGCGGGGCTCGAACTCACGGACCGTGAGATCATGACCTGAGCCGAAGTCGGACGATTAACCCACCAAGCCACCCAGGCGCCCCTAGGTGTGATTTTTTAAAAGTTATGTATGTATGTATGTATGTATGTATGTATTTGTTTATTGGGGGGGTGGGGAGCAGAGAGAGTAGGAGAGAATCCCAAGCAAGACTCCTTGTCAGCACAGAGCCTCATGTGGGGCTGGAACCCACGAACTATGAGATCATGATCTGAGCTGAAACCAAGACTTGGACGCTTAACCAACTGAGCCACCTAGGTGCCCCAAGGAACAGGTGTGACTTTAACAAATTCCTTTCCTCTACTTTCAATACGACTAAGCTTTTAGCTTTTTATAAGCCAAATGACTGCTGAGACTAAGAGGTAACTGGTGTAAATATAAGTGAGGCATGGGGCTCTCTTAGGGTCCTGAGAGAAAAGGGAACTGATATGGAACTTTCTTTTCCAGGTGGTGAAGCTCAGGGGTGAGGACGAGAGGGTGGTGGATCCTAGAAGGAACTTGACAATCAGAGATATCTGGCCCCAACGTAAGCATATTACATCTTTTTTAAGCCCCAAAAGGAACGAAACGGGTAGACTGAATCCTCCCTGCCCTACACACTGAGAGATTACAGAGGCCTGAGAGATATCAGGGATGTCCTTCAGGTACCTCAGCAAGGGACTGTCACTTCACTTTTCACTACTCGGAAGACTATTAACATGTAGGATATCCCGATATCTCAACAAACAGATCTGAATCCAACGAGCTGAAAAAGAAAAATAACTCCTTTAAGGCATTTCAGCAACTAGAGAGGAAATCAGCAAAATAATTAAATACATACTCAGTAAAACAGAAATACTAGAGAAGATGAAAACATGAATGAAAATAAATCATATCATTTGAGATTCAACTGCAGTGCACACACACATTTCTGAAAGCTTAGTAACATTTTTGAAACAAAATTTTATTTTATTATTGAAATAAAATTTTCAATGAATTGAAGAGGAGGTTGGTCACTGTAAGTACAAGAAATATTTCAAAGTACAAAGCAAACACATAAATGGAAATCATGAGGGAGAAGATTTGAAAAATAGGTCAAGGAAATACAAAATGCAGATAATAGGAATTCTGAAAGGAGGAAAAAAAAAATGGAAAAGATAAAACTATTCAACAGAGAATAGTAAAAAATTTTACCTGAGTTATAGAAAGCCTGAATTCTGCTATGTTCCAGGTGGTACCAATGAGAAAAGCACAAATTTGGGTATACTTGGCAAGTTCCTGAACTCTAAGGATAAAGAGACAATCTTATAAACAGGAAGAACAAGTTACTTAAAAGAAAAAAACTCAGACTGGCAATGAAATAGCTGGTCTATGCACCCTGAGACAAATAGCACCTACCACCCTGAAAGGAGAGGACTGTCTTCGAGGATCCTTTGCTCAGTAAACTTATTATTCACCTTTCAGAGCAAAAGTAAAAAAACAAACTAGAAAAGAGACCTCAAGATGGAATAAGAGAAACAGAAACACTGGTTAGCCATGTGAAATTAAATATAAATGGATGAGGATAGAGTCCTCAGTGTTGTGAAAACAGAGAATTTTCTGAAACCTAAGAGAAAGGTAGTAAAATCACTCTAAAGATCTTACAGTAAAGGAAGCTAAGTACAGTTTATTCTAAAGAGGGACAGGGAATTTTTCTCTGCCAGTTACCAGAACCTAGCCTTAAAAAAGACACCCTCCCCCACCCCCACCCGCCGACAAAAAGTTAAACAGAACAGAGATTCCAGATGCAGATTGCAGAATACCTGAAATTTGATATATGACAAAAGTAGTATTCAGTTCTGTTGGACAAAGTACAGAATAATAAATTGGTGTTGGTATAACTGGCTATCCACTCTGGAAGAAGAGAGACACAGACTCCTACACTATAACATAAGCAAAAACAAATTTCAAGTGGATTAAAGATTTAATTAAATTGAAGTCTTAGCCCATTCCACAAAAAGTACCGCAGACTGGGTAGCTTATAAACTAACATTTATTGTTCATGGGTCTGGAGGCTAGAAGTCCAAGATCAGGATGCCAACCAACATGGTCAGATTGGAGTGGGGGGGCCTCTCACACGTCACAGATATTTCACACTGTGGAAGGGGCTAGAGATCTTTTTGCAAAAGCACTAATCCCGTTCACGAGGGCTCCATCCTCATGACCTAATCAGCCCCAAAGGTCTCACCTACTCATACCATCGCCATCGGACGTTAGGATTTCAAAGTAAGAATTTGGTGGCAGGGGGGTGGAGGGGTACACAAAATAGAGACCATAGCAAAGACTTAATTTGAAAAAAATACATATTCCAAGAAAATCTAGAAAACTACCTGTATTAAAGGAAAGAGAGATTTTTCTTTGTCCTATATGACCTCAATACAAATATATATGTATAAAAAAATGAACAAAGTGGGGCGCCTGGGTAGCTTGGGCAGGTAAGCCTCCTCCTCTTGATTTTGGTTCAGGTCATCTCACAGTGGTGAGAATGAGCCCCAAGTTGGGCTTTGAGCTGGCAGCACAGAACGTGTTTCGGATTCTCTCTCTTCCTCTCTCTCTGCCCCTTCTGGACTTATGTGTTCTCTTTCTCTCAAAATAAATAAGTAAACTTAAAAAAATTAACAAAGAAAACTCAATTCAATAAAAGATAGGAAAGGAAAAGAAACATCAAGAAAGCACAATACATAGAAAGCGTAAGATAATATGGCAAGAATAAGTATAAATATATACATAAGCACAAAAATATGAATGGTTATATTCACCTATTCATCTCAAACTAGGTGTATTAGATAAGAAAATCCAGCTATATGTCATTGACGAGAGGAAAATCTAAAATAAAATGACATTAGAAAGGAGGGGGAAAATGCCTATCAGGTAAATAACAGAAATTAAAAATAGGGCTTTTTTCGTGCTTCTATTGAATCCAAGTAGATTCAGTAGTCATCGTGAACCTTCATATACTTAAGAACAATGACTGGAAACACAGGAAGCAAAAACTGAGGGTGAAGAGAAACAGGCACTGTGGCAACCATACTGGGATGCTAACATATCTTTCAGAGAATATGAAAGGTGAAGGACATATGAGTAAGATATAACTTAAATAGCATCATTTAAATCCTGAATATATATTTATATATATAATTTATGTACATAGCATGTTTAATATATGATTTATATCACAAATATATCTATCTATAAAATTCTGTACCCCAAAACTCAGATTACACATTGTTTTTTCACACTTGAGACATTGCCAACAAGTAACCATGTATCTCAGGCCACACAAAATTTCAACAAATTCCCAAAAGGTAGAAATTGGCTAAAAAGGAAATCAAAGTTGGAATGTAAGGTAATAAACAAACAATGATAGCTCTATATATCTAAATCCATGGGAAATGGTCAAATGTGATATACATGTAAAAACATGTAGTCTTACATGTAGTTATTAGAAAACCAAAAGGCTGAAAATAAGCCTTAAGTTGTGGAAGGTAGAAAAATAGAGTTGATGAAAAAAATACCAAGTGCAAGTTCCTGAAAAGACTAACAAAAACATAAAACCTTCAGTAAGTTTAAGGAAAAAAGCTAATACAAGCTTGAAGTAAACATTAGTAATATGAGGAAATAATAACTTGAAGGGAATAGTATGTACAAATTTTTCCAAAATTTTAGAAAATCTAGGAGAAACACGTACTCTTGTAAGAGAATAAACTAAAATTGGTTCAGAGAGGGGGGAAAAAAATCTAACAACCTACGATTATAAAATAAATAGTGAAAGTAGTCAAAAGATGTGTCTCTCCAAGGCAACAGGCTCCTGAGTTTATGGATGAGGACTACCAAATCTTTAAGAAAGCAAAACTGTCCATGTTATGAAAACTCTTTCAGAGCACAGGTAAATTTAAACTTCCCAAATCATTTTATGAGGTTAACATAATTTGGATACCAAATCCAGAGAGATATAGAAGAAAAGTCCATGATCACTAATAGGCATACATGAAAAAATTCTTTAATGAAATAAAAGCAAATTAAGGTCACAGTATGAAGAATCCATCAAGACTAAGGAAAAATTTAAGGATGGTTCAATGTTTAAAAGTCTATTAATGTTTTTTATTAACATCAACAGATTAAATGAGAAAAAGCACATTCAAATCTCAACAGAGGCTGGAGAAATGTGCTAATATTGAGAGTCTATTTTTTATTTAAAAGAAAATAAAGGGGCACCTGGGTGGCTCAGTTGTTAAAGCATCCAACTTCGGCTCAGGTCATGATTTCACAGTTCATGAATTCGAGCCCAGCGTGGAACTCTGTGCTGACAGCTCAGAGCCTGGAGCTTGCTTTGGATTCTGTGTCTCCCTCTTTCTCTGCCCCTCCCCTGCTCATGCTATCTCTCTCAAAAAAAAACAAAACAAAACGTTGAAAAAAAATTTTTAAAGAAAATGAAAAACCCTTATCCAATAAGAAACAAACTCTTTTTAATTCAATAAACTGTGTCTACAAGTAACTCCCAGCAAATTATATTTAATGATGAAACAAAAGTTTCCATTATACGATCAGGAGCAGGAGAGCAATGCAAGCTATCACCATTAATATTCAATACTGTACTGGAGATTCTTGATAATATAAGAACACAAGAAAAAGACTAGGAATAAGTATTGGAGAGCAAGAGACAAATATCACAATTTGCAGAGGATATGACTGGTTACATAAATTTCAAAAAATTAACCAAAAAAAGTATTAAAATAAGAGAGTTCAGCAATGTGACAGGATATAAATGACTGCTACACAGAGAATCCGTAATTTCCCTTTATATCAGTAACGTTCAACTAAAAATTCTGGGAAAAATCTGTTCACAACAGCAGCAAAACTAAAATACAGAGAAATAAATTTTAAATGTGCAATTCTTCATAAAGAAAACTATAAGACTTACCTGTAAGACATGAAGATAAATGGAAAAACATACCATATCCCTAAAAGAGAAGACTCATATTTCCCATTTTCCATAATTTATAAATTCAGTGAAGTTCTAAAAACAAGATCTCAGAGTTCAAAGAGATTTTGACAAAGTAATCCTAAAATAGATCAGGAAGAGCAAAACACAAGAATACCATATGATTTCTCTCCTATGTGGAATTTAAGAAACAAAACAAATGAGGAAAGGGAAAAATAGAGAGGCAAACCAAGAAACAGACTTTTAACTATAGAGAACAAACTGATGGTTACCAGAGAGAAGGTGGGGGGCAGGGGAGGATGGGTTAAGTAGGTGGTGGGGATTAAGGAAGCACTCCGAGTGTTTATGGAAGTGTTGAAGCACTCTGCTGTACATCTGAACCTAATATTACACTGTATGTTAACTAACTAGAATTTAAATAGAAACTAAAAAAAAGAACAACCACAATTTATTTTTAAGAAGAAAAACAAGGGGAACATATCCCATAAAGTATTTAAATAAGCTTTAAAATAATAGCGTATTCACTTAATCATTCAGTGAATATTGACTAGATGCATACTATATAACAGAACTCTTATAGGAAAATAGAACTGAACAAAACATATAAAATCCCCTCTCTCGAAAATTTATGTAAGGACTTTGGATTCTGATAATGGTGGACTACATAATCTCAATCATTTCTCTCACTGTGGTCAACTAAAAAGGTTGGGTTAATAAAAACAAAAACATCATATAAGCAGCAAAGAAATAACAAGATAGTAAAGAATTATCTGGTGAAACTCTTAAGAGAAGACAAGAAACCTTATGGGGTCACCCTGTAATAAAACCTTTTACTTTTGCAGAGGACACAGCATATCTGGAAGAAATAGCTATGAAACTAAGTTGCAATTTCAATGGTCGCAGGGAACTTGTAAAAAAAAAAAAACTACATTCACAGGGTAAAACATGAACTAGGGGTGTATGAACCTTCCCATGATGTAGCTTTTATAGCCTGATTTGGGTCATCTGGTAGACCAGGAAAATATAAATCTTGAATTTGGAATTACAGTGTTACTGGTAGAACCCCTACTCATCTGGCAGAAGTAAATACTATGATACTATGATACCCTACTCTCTGGCAGAGAAAGATACTATGATACTATCCTAGGCTTCAAAATAGTTCTATTAACAGCTTCCAAATATAATATCTAGCATATTGTTAGACGTCTAGGCATGTAAGAAAACAAGATACCATGAACAAGATGCAGGGAAAACATCAGTAAGCTCAGACACGTAATTATTTGGAATTATCAGAAGAATATATAAATAACTATACAGACCATATTCAAAGAAATAACAGCCACATAGGCTACTAGAAACAATAAAAAGTGTATCCAAAAAAAGAACCAATGTAAATTCTAGATCTGAAAAATATTACAACCAAAATTAAGACTTCAGTAAATGGGATTTAGTATACTGTAGCTTAGAAAATTAGTAAACTGGAAGATGGGTCAAAAGAAATTATTTGAAATGTAGCAAACACCAACAGAGAAAACTGAGAAGAAATGGTAAAAAACCTAGAGGACACAGTGAGAAGGATTTAAAACAGATTTGGTTGGGAGTTACAAAGGAAAGAGAGAATGAGGCAGAAGAAACAGCTGGTAGACAACAGCTAGGAAATTTCCAAAAGCCCATCAGAGATCCCAAACTTGACAATAATAAAAAAGAAATTCCCATCTAGAAATATGATAGTAAAACTTTAGAAAACTAGAGATAAAATTAAATATGTTAAAAAGGAGCCAGAACTACAGAACAGCTTATTTTAAAAGGAGCAACAGCTAAACTTGCAGGAATAATGAGATAAAACGGTGGCTTGGGACCCTTAAATAGCTTCAGGATGGGTACTGGTCACCAGAAAACCCAAAGCATGATTAAAGGATTGGAACTTTCAGCACCCCTTCTGACCCCGACCCCACCCTGGTCCCACCAACTCCTCCAGGGATGGGGAAAAGAGCTGGAGATTGAGCTAATCATCAGCATCCAATGATTAAAACAACCATACCTATGTAATGAAACTTCTATAATAACTTCTAAGCAGTGGAGTTCAAAAAGCCTCCAGGTTGGTGAACACATCAAGATGTTGGGAGGCTGGTGCACTCAGAGAGGACATGGAAGTTCCATGCCACCCTCTTCCATGCATACCTTGCCCTATGCATCCCTTTCCATTTGTCTGTTTCTGAGTTACATCCTTTAAAATGAACTGGCAAAGTCAAGTATTTTCCTGAGTTCTATAAGGTTCTTCTAGCAAATCACTGAACTTGAACAGGATGTTGCAGGAACCCCAATTTATAGCCAGATTGTGAGAAGTACAAGTGAGCTGATACTTGTGACTGGCATCTGAAGTGTGGGTGTTGTGGGACTGAGCCTAAGGAGTCTGATGCTAACTCTAGGTAGTTAATGTTAGAATTGCATCAAATTCTTGGATACCCAGTTGATGTCTCAAGAATCAGAGAACTGGTTGTTTGTACTAGAAAATGCTCCAGATCTAATATTCAAAGGTTAGTCTACACAATGCACCACTCAAATTTAAAACTGAGAAAACATGGGGTGCCTGTGTGGTTCACTCAGTTAAGGGTCTGACTTGATTTCGGCTCAGGTCATGATTTCACTTTTGGGCCCACGTGGGGCTCTGTGCTGACAGCAGGAGTCTGCTCGGGATTCTCTCTCGCAAAATAAGTAAATAAATAAGTAAATAAACATTTGAAAAAATTTGGAAAACAGTATACATTATATAATACATACAATCACAAGCTCACTGAAACAGTAAGAGAAAGAAATATAACAAGCTGTAAAAGTAAATGTCTTTGAGTGATTATACCAAGGTTATTTCCCCTTTTTACTGTTGCATTTTAATAATATTTCTAAAATGAGCATATATTACACTTTCTTAGTGAGGGGGAAAAAAATCAAAGCTATTGTTTTTTGGTTTTTTTAAAAATTTTTTTTCAACATTTATTTATTTTTGAGACAGAGAGAGACAGAGCATGAACAGGGGAGGGGCAGAGACAGAGGGAGACACAGAATCGGAAACAGGCTGCAGGCTCTGAGCGGTCAGCACAGAGCCCAACGCGGGGCTCGAACTCACGGACCGCGAGATCGTGACCTGGCTGAAGTCGGACGCTTAACCGACCAAGCCACCCAGGCGCCCCCATAGCTATTGTTTAGACTAATATGTTTTAACTGTATAGTTCCTGAGAGGTTATATGTATGTCCATAAGAAAAGTCTATCTATTAAATCACTACTGATGGGGCATCTGGGTGGCTTAGTTGGTTGAGAGTCTGACTTTGGCTCAGGTCATGATCTCGCAGTTTATGAGTTCGAGCCCCACACTGGGCTTGCTGTCAGTGCAGAGCCGGCTTCAGATCCTCTGTCCCTCCCTCTCTGCCCCTCCCCCACTTTTACTTTCAAAAATAAACAACACATTTAATAAACAAGTAAATTATTACTGAAAAACTATCATCTCCTTAACCCATAATTAAATACATGAAATCCAAAATAGAGATATTAGCTACACCATGGTTCTAATATAGTCTAAAGAAGCATAGTAGAAGGTACTACTTTTAGAGAAGTTAACTTTTTTGTCTTGATGCTGTTAAATAAACACTTTTAACCAGATTTTTAAAAAAAGAAAGTAAAGCTCTAATACTAAAGCTCAAATATTTTAGGTAACAACAACAACAACAAAAAGAGTTAAAAGAAAATAGGCAATACTCAATATTGAATCAGGCTATATTGTGATACATAATTTGAGACAATATGAATTTTTTTTCTAGTAGAAGCCAAATGAAAATTATGTCTAAATTTCCTAGTTGTCAAATAACGGATAAACTTGGCTTCCTAAAGAATTTTTCAAATTTTGAAACCCAAATATCTTTACCATGAAAAATATTTTTTGTTTAATTTACTTTTTAGGAATCCCTATAGTTTACTGTTTTTAATTTGAATTACTCTTAGATTGAATTCTATGTACATTAAGAAAAAGAAATATTTATTTTAAATATAGCTTAACATAAAAATTATAATCCAGGTTTGCTTATAAAATTTGTGGTCAAACTACTTGTATTCTTACATCTTGACAGTTTGCTTAATAAGATAAAATCAGAGAACTATAAAAATGAGAGCTGAAAGGGACTCAACTCTAGTGATGCTAGTCTTCCCTTGAGGAATCCCCTTTTTTTTTAATTTGTGAATTCTGCAGGCTGTGTAATATGTCTTCCAATTTAAAAAATATATTCATTTATAACTATCAATGAAACATGCTCAGTAAGAGTTGTCTCTCAGTAAGAGACAACTGGTATACACAGACTTGGTATATTTTGAGTCAGAAGTAAAGGAATGTGAAATTTTAGCTAGCCTCATCTTTACAGAGAAATACACAGTTTCTATCAGGGATTTCAAAAAACAAAAATAACTTGAAAGTACTTTCCCTCTATCTAGTACCCCAGAGATAAGGAGACCCTTGGTTGAAAATGTTCCACCTAATCCCACTTCCTAATTTCACATATAAGGTATGTGAATAAAGTAGCCTGCTCAGTATAAACAATTTAAACAACATAAAACACAACCTCAAGTGGACTATTTCCACCAGTGATAAAAATAAGAAATGCTTCACAATATAGACATTATAATTTTCTTTAAGTCTTTTTTTATTTAGAGATTTTTCTGGTAAGGAGATATACCATAGGAAAGCAATTCACTGGCAGTGAGGTATGTATATACTCTACCAAAATACTCCTTATTTTAACTGTTTTTAACTTTATTTACATACGAAGAAAATTATCAATGCATATCCTTGTTTCAACTATAGTATTAGCCATACTACATGAAATAAAATGAAATGGTGCTTGCATACAAAAACTGTTATTTGTAAAGGAATCTGATTGCAGGTTAAAAGAACTAATTTGTTTTTGGAAAGAGTTTAAAAGAATCACAATTTATCATGACCAAGACATCTGCACCATATTTTCCATTCCTCACAGCACATTTATTTCAGTAATTCCGTTATGTCGGTTCTTAGCATGAGCATAGTGTTACACGATTTTCGTACATATAGTCACATCCAAAACAAGTTCTAAAATTTAAATTGTAAACATTCTCATCATATGTAGAAATATTTCAATTGGTGTATTAAGTTTTGCTAACTGATCAAATTTGGAATATAAATGAGAAAGCCTATTCTAAATTGTGTAGTGAGCATTGTTCATTAATTACATTTCTACAATGTTAAATAAAGTAAGAGGCAAACCTGTCCTGTAAGCATGTCAAAATTTAAGTAAAACATTAAAAAGAAACAAATCTGTTAACAAAAGGGATGTCTTGCAATAAAGAACATTAGATTTTTTAAATCTATTATGATACAAAAATGTAAAGGGTAAATAGCATCTTTGTTGACAAAGTAGGAGGTAGCATGGATGCACCACTTTATTGTCTGAGAAATGCAACTGGAGTAAAGAATATTTCCTTACCACAAATAATTTCCAGGACTATGTACATATTTCTTTTAGAAATACTTGTTTAAACAAATCTCCCTCCACTTTTTAGTATAAAAAAAACCGTTCCATGTGATTTTAAAAAAACACTTACACATCTAGATAGAATAGTACTCTGCCCTATTTGAGTGAACAGTCTCAAACTATGAAGTACATGATATTTAATGCCCTAAGTTGAGTAAATTTAGTTTAGCAGTTCCTGGTATTATACAAAACACTAAATACATACAAACAAAATATAATATCTTATTTTTCAATGCAAGTCTTGTGGGGAATAAACAGAACTTTGATTCTGGTAACACTGCAGAAAATGTAATTTTCCAGTAAGTCTGTCTTTAAGTTATTCATGTGCAACAGTTTATTAATGACTGCTTACATGTACTGATCTTTCATCGAGTGAACACCATTAACTGACAAAACTTAGTAAACCTTAAAAACACAGCTTCCGTCCTATATAAAATATATAGACTACTTACTGTTTGAAGTACTCAGTTTGCTCTGATGTCACTGTAATTCACTTTTCCCCATATTCCTGCTTTAGTATTTATAAACGGATAATTTAACGTGGCTTTAAAAAAAAAAGACAAAGAATTTCAAATGTACATCCAATTTAAATTTGCTATTTAAAAGGTTTCCTTGTTCTATGAAGCTGCTTCTGCCATTAGTAGAGAAAATGAAGTTTCTGTAATGGAGGCAGGCTTTTTAAGTAGTGACGTGACTTCCACCATGCCAGCTCCAGTCCGTGGAAGATTAGCGTTTACAATGTGTCGTTGTAAGTGCTTAATCCAGTCTTCCTGAACAGACAATGGTCCACGAAAGACTAGGCCACAAAACCTATAGAAGAAGTTGATAACAGTTCTCTTAACATGACCAATTCCCTTTATTTAAAACCAAGTCACATAAAATCCATACACATAAGAGGTAGAGTTTACCATAGCCTGGAGATGCTACCATATACTGGAGCACTTGACAACAGTTTTTAAATACATACAAAGTCAAAATGATTTAATACAATATAAAACTGCCAATTCATAGGTTTAACAGCTATATTACCTCTAGTAATATTTGTAGAGGTGGGAACATTACTATTAAATTAAATTAATTAAAAGGTCTTAATGCCTATACATCTCAATACATTTAAAACAACTATAATTCCAAAATGTACCACTGTTTTCAAAAGACCCTTCCCCAATTCAGAACTCCTTAAACTGCATGAGGATGAGTATAGAAGGAGGTGGGAATGAGTTTGTATAGCTATACTTAGAAGTATGAGTGGAGAGAAAACGCATTCCCAAGAAGCAGAAACTCAAGACAATTAAGGAGAAAAAAAATCAAACCAAATCAAGTTAAACCCAACAAAGCAAATAAATACCACAACAAAAAAAGGCTACTTTCATAAATCAACAGTATCACTGAGACTCTGAGATAAATATAAAACATTTGTTCATCAGTTGTTGAAATATAGTGTATTATGAGAAATACAGTGTATTATTAAGCCTGTCTCCAAAAGTTCATTTAGAACTTGATTGTTGAGAAGGCACCTTCTGCCACAAATTAAAAATCCCAAATAAGTCAGCTAACATGTCTCAAAGCAAGTCTGAAGAAACTGAGCAGACTTGGCAAAATAGGCATATACCTGCATCGGAGAATGTAAACCTCGTCAGCACCATGAGGTAACGTTAGCATTTTCTTCTTACTTCCAGATCTTGACCTTGATTTCTTTTGCTTACAATCTAAGGCTAAAAAAGGGAAGAGAAAGACTTAACGTTTCTTATATATTCCAAAACATAAATACATACTTCTAGAGAAGTCAAGACCATCTAAATCAAGTTAGAAAAAGTCTACATTCTTTTGTGTACCCTGAAGCATGCACTAACTTGCAGTGGGGTCTTTAATTACAGTGATATTACCTGCATACATTCTTCTTGTACTATTTTTTCAAATAATGCTTTATCATATCAAACTAGAACTGAGAAAATGTAACTAAACTTAAAATTACTGAATTGGTCAATTATTACAATAGTAATCTTTCCTCTTATGGCCATAAGTCCATTATTTTAATATCTCATTAATCTTCCTTATTTCCAGGAAAATTATAATCTTTTACTTAATTAAGATCATGATATTAAATTTCCATTTGATTACTATTCCATTAAGTAGGTCTCACATGCTTTGAAAACCTAGTAAAAGATCATCACCAACAAATAAAAAGCTCAATGAGAAATCAATTTTAGGGCAAATACACTTTGAATTCTATTAATAGCAAATAGCTCTTAAAATTATATGCTGGCCCTTATACATGAAAGGGCAAAAAAAGCTCAACTCTCAAATTTTAACTCAACCTGTATTGTATGTACAATAATATGTTTAATTTTACTAAGAAATATAAATCCAGATTATCTCACAAAAGTTTACAAATGGACCAGATATGTAATGCTAACTATTCTTCACATGTGTTTTCAATTTACATTATCTCCTATCTATATTTTTAAAATGTGACTAAAATGGGAAAAAAGATTTTTATATTAAAATCGATCAAAATTGTAGTGCTGTTTTAAAAATTTTTCAATTACTTGACTTCTCCTTCAATCACTTATTCTATAAAATCTAACTTAATAAGGGGAAAAAGGTATTTTTTATAGGGGGAATAGACAGAACGTAACATTTTATTGGTCTTTGAATACAACTACACCATTCCTTTGGACAAAGGGATGACAGTATTCCAGGGTGCTGCTGGTCAATTAGCAGGAAGAGAAGGTAAAGAGTTATCTCTAGGGATCCAAGGGGAAGGGAAACAAATGTAACAGAAGAGTTACACAAATGGCTTTTCTTCTGTTAACCTGCCATGTGAAATCCCCTGGAAAAATTCTAGGTAAGAAAGAATAGGAACTGCCTATCCAATGACTCTGTGAAATGAGTTGTTCAAAGTCCGGATTCCAAAAGAATAGATGCTACTATTACAAAACCAGTAAACACAGTTCCTTACAGTCAAGTAGCAATGCTAACAGAAATGTCATATAGAAAATTAAAATCCATGAGAAGCCTAGACAAATCTCATTCAAGCCACTGGTTTCTGCTTCTTGTCACCTGCCTTTTAAAAAGTAAAATCCTGCTTGGGCCCAGAGTCTTCCTTTGCTTATGCTCAGAAGAAGAATCTAGTAAGTAAAGAACTGTAGGAAATCAAGTTAAGTATTAAAGAATGGCTAATTCAAAGCTAAACAACCAAAATCTGGAATAGAAAAATCTCATTAGTTTTCTCAGTCAAGAGCCTGGCACATAGTAGAAACTCAACAAATACTCAAAGGAAAACCCAATAATTGAACCTTTGACATTTAGACAGCATATGAATGGAAATTTGTTCTACCATGCCATACAGATAGCATCCGGTAGCACACCTCTGCATCATTTGTTTAAATGAATATGTTGCTAGCAGTCATATTCTTCATTGATCAGTCTAGTTTATATGTTGAAACTAAGTTCTTCACAACCAGCAGAAAGAGTGAGGTATCAAGTGCTTTGCAAGTAGCACCTTTTTCCCCCTCATTGCATTGGTGAACAATCTGAATTTAAATGGATTTTAAAGCAATTCATACACTAGACAGAAGTAAAGAGTTTAGGGAACTCAAAGGGCTAAGTGTTACTAGATGTCAGCTTTTCTTTCCCTATCTATAAGGTAAACCACACACAATCCCTGTCTTTGTTATGTGCAACAGAGTAAGCATTTGGTTTATCATGAGATTATAGGTAGAATCTTACTTTGATGAGCTTGCTGGTTGTCAAAATTGCCACACTGTATTCAAATTCCTTTTAAAATGTAAATAAATTACTGTAGGATACAAACAGAATGCATTATAACAATCCTTTAAAAATTTGTTCACAGAATGCTAACGTTAAGGGTGTAAAGCAAATTGAGGGATAAGGGCAGAGGGTGATAGGCAAGTATGCAGTACAATGTTTTGTTATATATTTAGATGCTGTGGTTCTTTAAAAATGGAACTGGACATGTTTGCTTTGAGGTGTATAAAGAATTTTGACTTTAATACAGGAAAAAGAATTTTTCTGACTTTTGATGTTATGTGGACTCTAGAAACTGAGGTTCAGGCTATTTTATGAATGATCAGATCTAAATTTTAAATGAAAATGCCATAGTTTTTATAGTAATTAATATTTAAAGGAATTATGACTTCAGAAAGGACAACTCTCCCAGCATATGACAGAATCTCCATTACCCAGTGTTCCAAGTAAGTTCAGAGAACACATGCACTGAGCATCCCTTGGAAAACTTGTCCATAAAGTAAGTGTATTAAAAAACCTAGGGCCTTTGGTAATTATACCTAAATACCTTGGTGTCTTACTATCTCTCCATGATCACTTTTACTCTTGTTTTTTAAAAAATTTATATTTGAGAGGGAGACAGCGCGAGTGGGAGAGGGGCAGAGAGAGAGGGAGACACAGAATCCAAAGCAGGCTCCAGGCTCTGAGTTGTCAGCACAGAGCTGGACTCAAGGCTCAAACTCACAAACCATGAGATCATGACCTGAGCCAAAATCAGATGCTTAACCGAATGAGCCACCCAGGTGCCCCTCCATGATCACTTTTAAATTTCTTATCCTTTGAAATGTCACTTATTTATCTTAGATGATAAAACATGAATACATTTTACAGGAATAGTTTTTTCTAATACCAACATCCAAACTTCACACCTGCATTACAGCCCAAACATTTTAGAAAAATCTGCAAAAAAAAAAAAAAATGAGTATTTAACATATTAATATGCACACAAAAGGGACACCCATATGGTATTCTCTACATGAAAAAGATGATTTACACAAAATGTTCCACTAAATGAAATAGATGATGTACAAACATATCTATTACACAAATGTTCTCATTCAACAGTTTTTATTATATCTAGAGGGAAAAGCAGTTTTATTCTGGACTGTACCAGGAGTCACTGGAACATTAAAACACAACACTAACACATTCAGTTTTAGTATAATGGGGCTTATCAATATTTGTGATAAATAGTCAAAAGTTTAACAAAGTTATTTACATTAATAATCTGCCAAATACATAAATTTACACAAAGTTTTTCTTTGTAATAGGATTTAAAATTTTTTAAATGTTTATTTATTATTGAGAGACAGAGAGAGACAGAGTATGAGCATGGGAGGGGCAGAGAGAGGGGAGACACAGAATCTGAAGCAGGCTCCAGGCTCTGAACTGTCTGCACAGAGCCCGACATGGGGCTCGAACCCACAAACCATGAGATTATAACCTGAGCCGAAGTCAGACGCCCAACCGACTGAGCCACCCAGGCACCCCTGTAATAGGATTTTATGTGTGCACTTATTTGTTAGTGTCAAAAAATAAAAACACAAACACTTTTATCTCTTCCAAAGTATTTTAAATCTAACATTGTTTCTGTACTTGAAATGTATTTACACAAAATACTACATTGGTTTTAGAAATTCTTAATTTTCTTCTCTTGAGTAAAACTGCATCTTCAGAAAGGAACAAATTCAGTCATTCAAACCTTCCTAAGGTTCCTATTCAGGGTGGCAAAAAATGTTTAAGTGATTGATTTTAACCAGAAAACTGTTAAAAACACCTTTGCAGTTATCTGATTTATAAAGGATCTAATTTGCTACTGGGAGTATTTAACTTACTTGTAAAGAGAGTGAATTATACTGTAAGGCCGTATACAAAGTTTTAGAATATACCTTTCAGTATATAACAGAACAGCTGTTTGATCAAATAGGAATGAAAGAGAAATACAATAGATTTATGAACCCTCAAAAAGAACACCAAACTGCTATGCTACAAAATATAACAACAACAGCAACAATAGCAACAACAGCAGCAGCAACAACAACAACAACAATGTGTCTAAAGCACTAAACCAGATCAGTGAGAAACAAATTAATAAATAACACAAGAGATACAAATTCAAGTTTGTTTTTTTGAGCATTATTTAGTTTTATACCCAGGAGAAAAAGAATTTACTTTAGGCTCTAACATTAAGGCTCTGACATTATTAAGTAAGTACTTTTGCCCTTTCTACCTTACTGCCCATTAAATACAATTGTTTCAATGAATTTCATGTTCTTTTTAGTTCACTACACAAATGATCTAAAAAAATGAGGATTTATTTCTTAGAAACATCTGAAGTTCAGTGTGGTAAAGAAGCACATTATAACTAAACTAAATTAACATTCACCTCCAAAATATTTTCATTTGCAATCATCCTCCCCTGCCTTCATTTCATCAGTTTTGCTCCTAACTGGTTTATTTAAAAGTCCCATTTCATCAGTTTTGCTCCTAACTGGTCGTTGGTATCTCTGGGGTAAAGTGAAACTTAATATAATGACCAGGCTATACCTATCCAAAATAAGAGGTATGGTATAGCCCTACTAGAGGGAAGAAAAATTTCTTCTCCATCTAGTTGGTCTGTATAAGATGGGTAGGCAATAGCAGCTATGAGCTCATTCAGGAAGACAGGAGGGATAAAAAAAGACATAAACAGGTTAAATCATCATTCTACCACCATTAACACACTGGTAGTGGAGGAGGTAGGTAATGGCAGTGGAGAGGGGGGAGGAGAATGCATATGCCTGTCCCAAGGGATACACAAGTGTGAGCTGATAAACTCAATGCTAGTTGCCGTCATTAATCTTTCACAGTTCGTAAGTCCCAAGCACATAACAGACTGTGCAAAGAACATTTTCTTTCCCTCAGTCCCAACTGAAAAAGGAACATGGCATTTTGGGGGGGGGGGGTGGGGAAGAATCGGGGAAGAAACCTGTTACCTTGGATAAAGTAGGGATGGGGGATAGAGAGAGCCAAATTCTTATTTCTTCAGTGTACACTCTTATCTTTGCATAAAGTACCTACAAAACAGCCTTCATGGGTATATGACTTGAGCAGTCACAAAGCAACCCACACTCAGTTTAACGCTCTTGTCGTACACAGTCTTAAAATTCTTAATTTTTTAACACAAGGCGCTACATCTGCATTTTGCACGGGACCCTACAAATTGTGTAACCAGTTCTGGGTCCTGAGTACCTACCACTCTAAATGAGAAAGGCAGCCCTCAGCTCCACTTCTTAATCTCTTGGCTCATAAAAAAAAATAGCTATTAAGAGAAGAATTGTTAAATCTTACTCTCTACAACCCGTTAAAATGGAAAAGGACTTCCCTACTCCCAATACCAATTTTTTTGTTTTTAGGTATACTGCCATCATCAAACCAATCATTATTCCCAAGATACATATAAAGCAGTTTAAGTGGTCTATTTTTATGAAAAGCAATGTTCCCCTTCTAATCAGAATTAAGCATATAGATAAGATATACAATTAGCAACCTCTGAAGTGTATTTTTTTACCATTATTTTCTCCTGACATTTTCCCTCCAAAATTGGATATTTTTTCAGTACTCTAAGTTACTTTCACCAATTTTTAGAGTTTCCATTCTCAATGACTAAAAACAGTAACTAACATAGAATCACAGAACAATCATAGCAAAGTTAATTAGATCCTGCATGATTTAACATTTTGCCTAGAAGAGGATGGAATGCAAAAATACTTGAAAAGCAGATTTCCTTTGCTTTAAGTATGAGGTTTATTGCTTAAAGTATTAGTCTAGAAAAGGCAGGTACCTTGAGTTTGCCCTACAAATTAAGAGTTATATTAAGGGCAGCAATAGCCAGGCATCTATGTTTGGCCCAGAGAATGAGTTCAAGCAAATGGAAGATAGCCTTTATTTAAACTTGGGTCTACTTGGAAGAAAAAAAGTATATTCAACTTGTAGAAGTCTCTGCTATTTCAAAGTAGAGGTGATATTAGTAAAAGAGTATTTTGAGTACTATGTCCCTAAAACATAAAGGGAAAAGCTATACCTAAGTATGATACTTTATCACAGATTTCTATAAATAGAGAAACTGGAGGCATACAAGTTTTTCTAGCTTGTCAAAAGTTACACACTAACAATACTCTGGCTACGAGTAGCTTACTAGTCAGTTAGGAGTTAAAGATAGCAAATTTATTATTTCTCTGTGGCAACAGGTAAAGAAAAAAACATTTAAAATTCCTCCTTAACGTGGGTTGAACTTGCATGCTGTTTTACTAAAGCCAAATAGGCACTTACCAATACTGACCACTTTCCTAAGACTAAGACACACCTGAAATTGGAATAGACATTAAAATACATAACTAATCTGCTATAAATCACTTTTGTTTAGAATTATTTGAATATAATCACACTCCCTGACATCTGAAAGTCTCAGTATTTCCAAAATATCATTTCATATTTAGTAGGAGTAATTAACTGCTTCTGACTATAAAGTAAATTAGGTAAGAATCTACCTTACTTTAATATTGCCATTAAATTATTTTCAACATAATCATGTTCAACTTACATAGGGCGCACAATAATTATAATGGTAAATCTAAAGGTCACAAACGCACAAACCCCAACAGATCTCTGATTCAGTTTTCTTATAATTTTCACATGTTTACACATTCCAGCCAAAATCCAAACTAAAATCATACATGGTGCTGACCAGGTATCCTCTACTTTGAGTTAACTTCCAGCTAAGGCCACAATTAAACAGACGCTCTAAACACTGCAGAGCAAGAATTAACCTTGTCCCTTACATCCCAGACACAACAAAGAAATAGTGAGACCTATTTTTTCCAGTTCTTAGACACATGAGTGACCAGCAGAGTCTCCACAAGTCATCCTCTCACCTTAACCTCCAAAAGAGAGAGTCTGTGTATTGTTTTACTATTTCTATAAAGCCATTTAATGCTGATTACCTACATTCAGCTCTGCCTAGAACATGCCCTGTTACTCTAAGGTCTAACTATATCTTAACCCAGATTATAAACAGCATTAAAAAATTCATGTTAGAATAGAAATAATAATGAACACAAAAGATTATAACAAAGTTATGATATAAAGATATTAGACATGTTAAAAAATCCCAAAACATAACAGTCCAGGTTAGTTCAATTGTTAAAAAGATCAAAACAAGATATAAAAAGCAAAACTCAGAAAATTAGTAACAGCACCAATAGGAATGGTAGGGGACTCGTTAGGATTTTTATGAAAAACAAGTGGCTGGTCAAAAAAGGTTATCAATCAAAGAGAATCCCTAAAATTTATAACTAATGACATCTAAAGAGGGCATTGTAAAATGTAAATATTTTGTGCTACAAGGGTACAACATTTTCCGGGGTTCCATTTTCCTAACCACAAACTTAACCGATTCAGTACGTGTGGTTATTTGCTTTATTACAGTGGATAGCTGGATGATTAGGTGTTGCTGGATAAGTAATGAAGCCTAACCTTTTAGGAAACCCCACCGCAGCAGATTCATTAACTGTTTTAGTACAACCATCCTCCTAGTAACAAGATTTAAAACCTAAGCCATTTCTGTCTCTGTCCTCTTCTTCTACTTCTAATTAATCTGCCAAGTTCTGCTTACTTTACTTCCATAGTATTATCTGTGAATCTATTATCTTTCCTTTACATTCCTATTGTCATTGTCCTGGTTCAAGACTCCTAAAATGACCTCACTTAGAATTTCCCCACCTCCCCACCAAATCCTTTAACGTTTCTCAAATTCTTAAAAAAAAGAACAAAAACAAAAACAAAAAAATCCTCCCTTGTTCCTCACTACAAAGCTAATTCCATCACCATAAGATTGGCATTCCATGTCCTTTACCTGTTCACCTCTACTCCTGTTATCTCCTACTTCCTAAGTATTTGCAATAAACTTCCACACTGTCCCAAGCTGCTCCCTCCTATAGGTATGCTCCTTCCCTACCCCTAACCCCATTTCCATTTCAATTAGCTATCCTCAGGGTCCAAATCAAATGTGACTTCCTAAAACCTTGCTGAGTCTTGGTCTAGCCAAAAGTACCAATGGCACTTACGATTTGCCTTGTATTAAAGTTATATATTATGTGGTTCTACTCTAAGATGCAATTTATCTCTGCAGTACTTACCACAATGCATAAACCACAGCATGAGCTAAAAGAACTGCTTGTTGAATTACTGAATCAATCAATTTTTCGTATTGTGGGCAAATGGCCAATCAATTTTTCGTATTGTGGGCAAATAGCCCATTTCTTGCTGGCATAATAAAACACTTAGTATCCATAAGGATGACACTTATGTACTCAAATGGTTAAATTATACTCAGTCTACAGTTTCACAAGGCAGAAATAAGAACATTTTAGAAACATAACCATCAAAATGGTTAGGGTAAAATCAAGTTTGATACTAGTCTTCAATTACCTGGAAAATTTACTCAACTTGAACAATTTATTACTGTGCTGATCCCAAATAACGATACATTACTGTGCACATAAATATGTACAGATATAGACTTTTAATGAAGAATGGTACTACAGAGATAAGTTATAACCAAGAAAACACAGAAACCCATCTGTCTGACCACATTATTCCCTTATTTAAAAAAATTCTTCAATGATTTCCTAAATTTTTTAGCAAGCATCCAAAAGTATCAACCTTACCTTTCTGACATTACCATCTTCCCAAACACCCGCAACTGAATCTTTCAGTACCTCTTGAACTCGAAATTTCATCCCTTCGTGCCTAAACTACATTCTTTTCTCTACCAAGAACGTTCCACTTTGTCTCTTCTTCCTAAAACTACCCATCCTTCAAGCTCAGAGTCTAGCTGAAACCTTATAAAGTTTTTCCACCATAATAGTACCTTTGTACCTATCCCACAGGATCCTAAGTATGTTTATGCAGCTGAAGCGCAGTCTTTACAGCCTCTAGCACCATCCTGGTATGATAAAAGAACTAAAAATTTTGTTGAATGAATGAAAATTTTCTTTGACTACTAGGTTTTACTTTCTCTCACTTCAAACATAATGACAAGAAACATATGTGCATGAACTATTCTCATTTTTTCCTTTTTCCTTCTTTTTGAGGCTCTATTTAGTAACGAGACAAATTATAATGGCAGCAGGAAAAAAGGACCCAACTTAATTCCCAGCTCCCCTCAAAAGAAGGTCTAGACTAAAATAAACACCTTTATCTCCTACAGCACTTAATACTTTATTTCCATTTACTTGTATACTATCTCGCATAGGTCTCTAACTTTGATAGTTTTGTATGTGTTGCAATAATGCTTTCCTAAGTTCTTTGATGACAGGGACATGTTTCATGCTTCCCAGGTATCTTCCAGATAGCCTACTCTGGAGTAATTATCAAGGTATTTGCTTTAACTAGAAGCTAGTTTGCTCCTTTAGAGTTTAATCATAATAAGAAGATACAAATGTTCTCTTTGTACTCTTTCAGGCTGAATGCATCACTATAAGAGCATGCAATTTCCTCAAGATGCAACATTACAAAAATGTTTTAAAAGACACTGCAGAGACACTCATGAAAAGACAAGTAATTTAATGCATCTTGAGAAGCTTTCACAATACTATTTTTTTCTTTCCACCGCAGGAGAAAAGTGTTCCTATAGCACATTCCACAATATAAGAATTACTTTTCTGGTGGCTTATACACCCGCTCAGCACCTGGCACTGTGTTACACATTCATTAGCACTTGTTGTTGCAGGCCTCTGTGGCCAATTAGATCATTAAAGCTGAAAACAGGCAAAAGATCCTATTAAGTAACATGCAATCTACTGTTCTATTTAAAAGTGGATGGTATGAAAAATAAAACACTGACTTTACTAAAAAAAGAATGTAGACATATTGCACTGGTAGTATTGACTGAAAGACTCTAGTGCCAAGTTTTTAAGTTCTCTTTTTCTCACTGGAAAAGTTATGCATTAATTATGATGGTGGTGAGTCTGTTGGTGTAGAATAGTAATAATCCTGCTTTACTTCTAAAATGCTTCACGGAAGTGTTCTGAAGATAATGAAATGAAACCCCTTCCCCAAATACATTAGCATATAAAAATGTTTTTCTTGCATTACTTTTTTAAATAAGTAGGAATCTCTAATTTACTTTAAATATTACAGGTCAGCATTTTATTTAAAAAATATGATCTACCGATAAACACCTGAATACAATGAGTAAAATAATTTTACATGCTGCCACAGAAGTAGTATTATGATTTCTAACATGTTACTATTGTTGATTCTGGTCAATACCAGTCCCTAAGCAAAAGAGTCACTTGAGGGGAGTGTTTCCAATCTGTGGGAAGTAACTTCTTGGTAAGTAGTAAATCAATTTACTGGGTCATGACCAGCATTATTTTTAATGAAAAAGAATAAAATAGAAATTATTAAAGTACATCACAATCACTTCAGGTGAGTAATGAGTGAGACCAAGTGAGTATGTGTATTAATGTGCATTTGTATTACAGGGTCAAGATGTAAAATGGAATTCCAATAAAAATGCTGAACACCACTGTTATTCTTTCTGCTTTTTAAGAGAGAACATGGCTCTGCACCACTGTGCACCATTGTGCAAACATGCTTTCCTCTTAACTGATACATTTCCTTTCACAACAACCTACTCGGACTTTAATTATTTCCCCTTTCTTCACCTGTTGGAATTCACTTGCTTTGACCTCAAAATATTTTTCTTTTTTGGTTCCTAACTGCAGATTAAGTTGATAGAATACACTCTGCCTTAAATAATTTTAAATATTTTAGAAATTTTAATAACCAAGGTACCATATAACTTATCGTCCAATCCAGGACACCTATGAAAGAAAGAGGCACTTGTCTATTACTCGGCCGCTACAAAAGGGCTAACCCAGTCAGTACAGTTGCTCTATTAATAACTTAGTGATACTGTGTTTTTAATACTGCCAGTATAAAAAGGGCATCACTTAATTTAAATATTATTAAACACAAAAAAGTCAATAGTAAAATTAGAAGTCCAAAAGCATTTAATACGAACTACATGAAATTTCTGATTTTTAATGAAAATTATGCAATGTTCTTATTATTAGACTATATAAAGAATTACCCAGGAAAAAGTCTGTATGACCACATAAAAAGTTAACCTAAAGAGAATAAAGCTTGAAAAAGAAGTCTACCAATAGTGCAGTCTATGTTAACTGTAATAAATTCTTAATAAGTATGCCTTAAAAAATAATAAGTATGCCTTGAATTTACAATACAGAATATAAAGTAAACCCTTTGGCACTAGCCTCTTTAGACAAAAATTCATTTTAAAAAAGGTAAAAAAAAAGTTTCATAAATGAGCATCTACCATGGAAGGCACATGGAAATTATTAAACAATTATTGGAACCTGCCCAACGGATGACAAACTGGGTCAATTCTGGGCAAAATTTTAATCTGTGAAGTTTATTCTTTTTTGTCAACTGAACTCTGTCCCAGGTATGGCTACCCTTCTATGTCTTTAATTCCAAGCTTTCCTACTTTATTATTCATCATTTCCTTTTACTAAAGTTAGGAAGCATGTTGTTTATTTAATTAATTAATTAATTAATTAATTAATTTATGTTTGTGACCATATACATTAGTTTTGGTGTTACACAGTTCTGGCATATTAAGCATTTTCTAACTCTTAGGGCTTAGATTTCTTAGATTTCCTGATTCCCAGCTCTGTCTGCTTCATTTTTATTTTGTCATCTCCCCTTTCTCAGCTTTCTGCTAGAGGAAGCGTCCACAGATGATAACCTTTAGGGGATATACCTAAATACAGAAACATATATATAGAAAACTTTTTATCTGTGGATGAAATAAGTGCATGTTTCTGGGATGGGGTCCACAGCTTTCATAAGACAGCTATTTGGGGAAGTAGAGGAGCATTCTTTTGGGTCTATTCAGGCTAGCTAGAATATTTCTCTCCCTCCAAAGACCACTAGTTCCCACAGAAGAGGCCAGGAGCCGGTGTCTTCTAAGGAAGCTTTGGGGTTTATTTGGGGTTTATCATAACCAAGCCGGCCTTTAGCATACTGTAGGGATACCTACACTTTTTCTTCAAGAGTAGGCCACATAAATAAAATCCACATGAATGAAGACTACTTGAATTAAGAACATGGGTACCAGACATTCTTATGGAGCCTTTAGTCCTACCTATTTTCCTTTTACATTGCTTCAGTCTTGTGATATACTTAGATTAAGGTAAAGATTTTTTCAAATGATTCTGTACTTTTTTCATGAAAACAACATCTACCTATTTTTGAGAAGTAATGCTTGTTACTCATATGAACTGATGAATCTCTTACCATAACCTGGTGGAACCCTCCAGAAACTACAGGTTGGGACCACTGACTTACACCACTGCAACTGATACGGAGAAAGAAAACAGGCATGTGGACTTTATAAATATAATACAGAATGTTTCATTTGGAAAACAAAAAATAAGAAAGCTTATTAAAAAAAACTTTGTAGTTGGCATGAGCAAGCAGCAAAGACATCTTCTGTATAGCTCTACTGGTCAAGAAGCTTTCAAAAACGCGGGGGGATGTTTCAGAATTTCTAAGAAAAGGTGCATGAGTTTTTTATTTTTGTTAAAAGTGGTTATGTGCTGTGGAAAATACCACCCTAAGACTTTCTTCAGTTTTTCATTTCCCTTCTCTTTGCCTTAGGACTGCCAAACACACACCTTTTATTTTCTAACTCTTCTGACATTTTGGTTAGTATTTAATGATATTTAAAAAGTAATGTTCTCTTTTTTTTCTTGATGACCAAAGAAATCTATCCCCATTCATCCTATATTAACTTTTTCTTTAATAATGAAATTGTTTAGACAATAAAGTGTTCATTAGAATGCACCCCTGGTCAGTGGAGGGCTACAATCAGTTATTTATAAAGAATTAATCCTATGTTTTAAAAGATTTTCAGACGAAATAAAAGCATTTTTTAATGGCCTACAAAACCCGTACTGGAGAGATGCGCCTCACTGAATATTTGCAATTATCTGTCTGAATTGTCAGACTGAAATATTTTTTAAAGTCCTCGAAAATCTAATCCAGGCCTGTTTCTTGGGTCCTTGGCTCTTTGTAAGACTCATTTATTCAGTCTTCACCAGAATGCTCCCCACTTTAAACCTAACCTCTTTTAGGATTTTCAATGGCTTTTGTTCTGTATGTGGCAGACCATCGTGATTAAAAACAAAAGTCTAGGATAAGAAATCCTTGATTTTTCCACTCTGCTATTAATAACTACATAAATCTGGGTGACTTCACCTTAAGTCTTGACTTGTCTAAGACCTAGTGTTCTGTAAAATTGAGAGAATTACTGCACTTACAACTCATATGGCGGTGTGAAGGTTAAATGTTACACAATTCGGCTGCACAGCACAGAGCCTGACACATAGTAAGTGTACAGTGAAAGTCAGTGACTGTGGTAGCAATAATTATGAAGTTCTGTTTCTATAGTCTTTTATTTTCACTGCCTCCCTGCCTCTAATGTCTGCAATCCCCTTTCAAGCCTGATGAAGGTAGGAGTAATATTATAAAAACTAAAACCTCACCGTAGGAGGTTACTAATCCAGTAAAGTAAAACTCACTCTATTCTTCTTTTAATGCAGTCAACAGTCATCCCTGGTCATTTGTATATCAAGTCAAAGGATAAAGCAAAGAAGCAGAAGAAAGACATTAGTATGAATACAAGTGTTTCTTTGGTAGCAAGAACATATTGGATGTAAGCCAAGGGAAGACATGAGGAAGAACAAAAAAGTTGGGAAAACAGCAACTAGAAGGAAGCAGAAGGCAGTGATCTAAAAGAGCAAGAGAAATAAAAAGACTGGAAGGAGAGTTTTAGGCAAAAGGATTTATGTAGATATATTTAGAAAAGAGTATATTTTAAGACATGAGAGAAATGGGATTTGCCAAAGCAGGGTAGCTTGAAAGGCTACAAATGAAAAGAGCAAGGCGTTTTGTAGGGTAAGAAGCAGTATTACATATGAGTAAGCTAATACAATTTTTCACAGGCTGGCAATATGAAGAGTATCTGCAAGGCTGGGCTAACCAACCAAAAATAACACAGAAATGTGCATGTTGAGATTTATGTGTTGGCTGTATTTATTAATCCTAAACATAGTTTAGGAGTATTAAAAGAAAAATCTATTCAGTTGTCAACATGGGCCATTTTTAAGGCTTATCCCTTTAAAGATGTGATCTACAGACTAATGAAAACTCCTTAGTTTTAAGGTACATATTTGAAATTTCACAATAATTTTCCTTCCTAATAAAGCATTTCGTTAGGCTAGAACTACAATCCTTTTTACTAAAGAGAGGTTGCCTTACTGGAATCTACTCACAAAAATAAATTTAAAAATCAAAAAATAGTGTAATTTAAAAATCAATGGGAATTAGGCAGACTCAAAAGTCCCACACTTCTATTGGGTTATTTATTTATTTTTCCCAAATCAAGTCAATAGAAGCCAAATGAAAAAGAACTTGCTTAAAATGATATCTAACAGTTTACAAGTTGCTGAAATTTATGTATATTCAGACTCAACTGTGCTTACCAAAGAAAGCTATAAATATCATCTGAATTAGCACCAGTCTGGTGGGAAAAAAAGTGTACTGAATCAAGCAGACTTGCTGTGTTATCTGTTCAAACATACCTGTACCAGTCAAAAGTCCAGCACTCTTCTTTCGTGCATAAGCGCGTAAGTGGTTGGACAGGCTAACAGCACTTGTAAACGTCGTATTGCAATGCACACATGTTCTAAGCTTCACAGGCATACCTATCATTCAAAAGAAAACTATAATCCAGTTCTCACTTCAAAAAGTGAAATTTTCTTAGCTAAAAGCGTGAAGAAAAGTACCACAATAAAGATGGTTTAAAAAACGTTCATTGAATTAGCTTAACTTAAAATAAGGAGCGGGGGG
>NW_024412388.1:77708645-77879216 GCF_014898765.1 Herpailurus yagouaroundi
CCCCCCCCCCCCCCCCCCCCCCCCCCCCCCCCCCCCCCCCCTAAGTTAAATGTTATTAGTTTGTAGTTAGTATTTAGAGCCAACCCATGCTCTTTGGAAAGGTGGAAGAGGAGTGCCTTGAACCTCTAAGCTCCTCTGGATTTAACACCTATTATCACTTTCTTGCAGATTTCTGTGTTACGCAGATCATTTCCTAAACCTAAAATACAATCCTGTGATTTGAAGAGCACTGTTCAGTTGAGAAGTTTCAAAGCTTGCAACTTACCAATACAAAGAATTAAAAAGTCTAGTTGACAAAGTGGTAATTAAAGTGTTTTACCCACAAAACCGTAAAAGGCTCAATACTAAATTAGGCTTTCTGATGAAGGCTGGGAGAAAAGGTGGTAAAACACACCACTGAGCAGCTGTTAGACACAACATTTTATTCAGGGCATTTTATGTTCATTACTCTGAATGCGCAATCAATAATGAAAGTTAATGATTTGAAGTTTTTTGCTAAAATCTTTGTGCTAAATAAATGATCAACAAGCTAACATCTTAATCATCACAGGAAAGAAAACATGTTGAAAACAATAAGAAACTCCTAACTTCTAAGACAATTCTCACTCCCCCAACTCGTTTCAGTTGGTTTCTTCAACATGAGCTATGAGAGCCACAAATACGGTTTCCATCTCTCAAGTGTACTACACCTCAGTCAACACAGCTGACACACCTTTCTTACATTTTCTTCTTCTGAAAAATGTTCAAAATTTGATTTTGAAAGACTCTCTTCGTACAAAAGAACCGTATTAACCAGAAATTCATACAGGACCATTTTTCAGACCACTTACAACACAAGGTAATCTTTCCTTAAATCAAAACTGCAAACAAATATCTGGGCTGTCCCAAGTAAACAAATCAACATTATAGTAATTGTATTCATTATTAACCCACTGACCAGTTACTTTTACCTCAGACACGTTCAACTCAGGGCTAAAATTACGAGACCACAAAGTTAATCAATCATCGACATTCTTAACCTCCAAAAGAAACCGACAAAGACACTTAAAATTTTTCTAATCTAAAAGTATAAACCAGACTTAGCAATAACAAATATAGTTAGGCTATTTTATCTGCTACATCATTTGCCAATACAAACTGTTCTTTTGAAAAGGAAAAACTATTCGTGCACAAGCACTAACCTCAACATCTGTTCTGTTCCATTAGACCACCGCTGCAAAACCCCAAACAAATATTTTATACTCACAACAGTTCTCCAAAACCGAACTATCCCACAATACAACGAGGAACTGGAGAAGGAGAAGTTTCTTTGGGTTAATCACAACACACAACAGACACCAATCCATTTTTGTTTGTTTGTTTGACCTAAGCAGAAGGAAAACCAATAGCTAAATCTTGAAACCATTATCATCTTGGAGCACTGGCAAATAGAGAACAGGTTTGCCATTCCAGTAATGCTATGCTTCTGAACAACGTCAACCTCCCATCCATAGGACCATTCCCCAGCCATAGCAGATTTTATTTTTACAGATCAGCTTTTTGGTTTTTATTTTGTTTTTTGTTCTCACCTTACATTCTGACCAAGAAATGAGGCACAGACAATTCAGTGCTGATGAGCATCAACTGATGATTTATATAGAAATGACAGTATAACCAATCTCTGCTCTGCAAAAAAAGCAGCTTAAGTAAAAACATTCTAAGAAGTATTTCCTACAAATATTCCATAAAAGTAAGCATAATTAAACTGTTTAAATTATACACAATGGTCATAAACATCCTCTTACCTGAGTGCATAGTCAAGTCCATTCTTTGTGGCTGATACATCAACGGACTGTCTTCACTTAATGGAAGAACACACTTCTGAACAAATCTCTTTCTTGCAGTTTGATTATGAATTTTTTGAGGAGAAATAGCAGAATTCCTTTCTTCTCCCATCCTTTTATTTTTAAGCAGTTCTATCAGTGTAAGAGACTGATTCTTTTTTCCACTGGGCAGTTCTGGTTTTGTTTCATCATATTCATTTAAGAAACTCAGCCCTTCCTCTTCTGATGCAGACACTGATAAAGCTTCAGTCTTTAGGCCATTACGGTATGCTTCAAGAGGTATAACATTTTGAGATAGAAAGTCATCACTTGATGCAAGTTTTTGAGCTACAAATGGTCTGGGAATAATACGACGACTGTTCAATGCTTTTAAGATTTTTTCATATTTTTCTTCATTTTGCATCATTTCATTCAAAACACAGATTGGAGATTTATGAGCATCCCATTTGGTCTTTCCAAGTCTTTTCAGATGGCCTCTAACATGATTCGATAATCCAATTTTAGTATCAAACCAACCACCACAGAGCTGACAAGTGTGTTCAGAAGTGGTTTCAGACTTCTCTATAGCTAAAAAAAAATTTTTTAAGAGTAACATCAGAATTTTTTGTAAAGTGATCATCTTAAAGCCAATTAACTCTGAAAAATAAAATTATTTTTTCTTTTTTCTAATAAAGACCAAATTTGAACAAAACCTTCAAATTCTTTCAATCTGAATAGACATAGTAACCCAAATTATCCACGTGGAAACTTACCTTTTCTAACTCGCTTAACAGGTGTCCCTGTGCCAGTTCTTTTGAAATGCTGCATTTTGTCGCTTGTGGCTATTTGTTCCGGTGATACAACATGACGGGCTTCATAACTTAATCCAGCTCTGTGAAGATGTCCTCGAACATGATTTGATAACCCAACACCTGTTTCAAATGTTGCTGGGCAGTAAGGACATGATTTCTTCTCAAGAGACAGATCAGTCCAGTGAAAAACAGAACTATGCTTTGACAATGAAGTTTCTGCATTTTCTAAATGCTGAGGATCATGTATCTCATGCAAAAAGTTATTAGTTCCAGCGTCTTCATAATATTCAAAATAAAAGCCATCATTCTGGTCATAACTAAGGGTAGCATTTTCTCCAGGCTCTTGACCTTCTACCTTGCTTTTAAAAAGCGGGAATAAGTTTACATGTTCTTGATTAATATCATTATAGGTTTCATCTTCTATGGCCTGTGTAGTGTAGTCACCTAGCTCAACATTATCCCAGGAACTTTCATCTTCTGTTTCATAGCTATCTTTCTTTTCAGCAGAATTAAGTTTTTGCAAAACAACAACAGTCATTTTATGCAAGAAATCTGGATAGCTATCCAAGTCTTCTCCTCCAACAGAACTTTCCTTCTTGGATTCCTTAACTACTCTCTTTACAGCTACACGCCTGTGTTCTCTGAAGCTTTCTGGCCTTTTTGTGTCAGAGTTTTGAGGGTCTGAAATAAAACTATTGTTGTGAGAATTACTTGATGATGAGAACAGATGTAAAGAGTTTAGTGAACTGGCTTCTTCTTTTTTGAAATGTAGAGGATATGATTCACCTGATTTTTTGATCATTCTGTAGTTTTCATATTTGTGTCTATATAAATAGTTGCTATTCGCCTTGGCATTAGATTTTTCTTTTGCTGCTTGATGGAAATACCTAGGTTTTTGGTCAGTGCTGCTTTTAATCATAACAGTCTTGTGAGAATTGTTTTGATTGCACACATTTACACCTGACTGGGCAATGCTTTTCCGAGCTTTTTGTACTCTGTGTGGCCGCTTATGGAATTTGGAAAAATTACCTGATTGTGAGGATGATCCAAATGTTCGCTTTACATCTTGTTTTAAAGCAGAGTTCTTTGGAAATGTGGTTGACTGTTGTTTAATTAAAGGTTTAGTGCTATCAATATCTATAGGTTCTTCAAGAATGTCACTTTTTCTTTTATCAAGTCCAAGTGGACTACCATATGAATCAATACATGATGATGAATGCAAGTACTCCATGTGTTTTTTTAAAATACTTCTGGCTGAAGTCGTAAAAGGACACATCTTACATATGTAGGTAGCTGATTTTTTGGATGATCCTATAACAGAGTCTTTCATGAAAGTCTTTTTTTGCGTTTTTCTCTGGGCTATATCAGAACTGACAATAGGGCATTTTACCACCGCTCCATGGGCAATGCCTCGATGGCATTCTAATTCATTTTCTGTCACTGCCATGAAGTTACACTCTTCACAGCAGTAGTACCTTTTATCTTTTTCATGGGTTTTAGCATGCTGCACAAATGTTTTAGGGCAATTGGTACCAAACACACACTGAGGGCACTGTAATCGTGCACTTCTTCCTTCATCCTGAAGTTCTTTCAATTCGCGAATTTCCTCCATCAACTTCTGTCTTCTTTCTTGGTGAATAATCATATGCTTTAGAAGTGAGTTACGATCTCGAAATGTCCGTCCACATTCTCTACAAGCATATGGCCTTGGGACATTAAGATGACGAAAGTGGCTATTCCCATCTAAATGATACATCATATGCCTGTGGAGGTGCTTCTTCTCCCTAAAATTCACATTGCACTTTGTACAGGGGTAAAATGATGGCTCTTCGGTGCTGAAAGTAGCAGGTGACTCGGAATCACTTTCTTCACATTTCTTTTTTAAGGTATTAGAAAGAAAAGTGCTAGTATGAACGGGTGAACTGTCTTCGCCACACTTATCTGGGTTATAAATTAGATGCTGAAAAGCATCCACAGATTCCAAGTCTTCATCAGTTGATTCAGGCTTCACTTTTGATAATGCATATTTCTGTGAGTCTATTGCTTGTAGTTCTTCATTCTGTTCTAGAAAGTCTACTTCTAGCATTTTTGACTTATTGGGTACACAATTTGAATCACTAAAGCAATCTTCAGTGTAACGAGTTATCTTGCTTACATCCATTTTCCGCTTTCTCTTTTTTTCTAGACCTACTTTGGAGTGAACTGGAGCTTTATCTGCTGTGTCTTCATTAGTCATAAGAAACTGAATGAACTCTTTTTGGGGATCCCAGTTTGTCTCATTTTCTGACCTAAATTCATCTGTACCTGAGGAGATTCCTGTTAATGTATCGACACAATCATCTTTTACCAATAAATCATCACTATCCTCACCCACCTCTACTTGGTTTATTAAAGTGCTATCTGACTTTATACTACTCCCTACTGAATTCTGAATGTCACAACCAACGGAAGCAGAGGTAGGTAGTTTTTTAATGGAATGGGTTGGATTCTTAGCATGTGCTACATCTGATAACAAAAATAAAACTTGGTGTTGATTTGCTTTCTGTGGTGTAGATAGCTGAAGATCAGGTGCCACCTTCAAAGCTGAACAAGATTCTGTTGTTGGCTGATCCACAGGTTGTCCAGTGGTTAATGAAACACTGCCTTTATTCATACTGGAAGTCTTAGCTAAGGAGGAGTGTGAAACTGGTCCATTAACAGCAGCTCCTTTAGGCAAGATAAAGTTTTCACTAGAAACAGTAGGAGCACCAGCATGTATAAATAGAGTAGACTGGCCTCCACTTAAGGCTTTTTCAGATTTGTCCTTTGACAGTTCTTCAGGCAGAGTGAGTGTATTATTTTTCTGAAATGATGTCTGACAATCTTTTGGTTTATGAACTCCACTCTCTTTGTCTGAGATAAAACTGTTGTTATCTAGGAGTTCTTCTTTAGCACCAGTAATATCGGTGTTTATCTTCAAATCATCCATATTGTTGGCAAGCCCATTTAACACATTTAGTCTAGAAAATGGAAGAAAAAAAATTTAGATTTGCATGAAAAAAATTCTAGTAGAATGTATGGAGAGTTCAAAGTACACATTTTTATTAGCATAATTCCATTCTTTTTATGTGGAGGTCCTAATAATTTTCCAAGAATGAAGAAAAACTTTAAAAAAGGTTAGGTTGATTTTTTTCTTTGTGCTAAGCAACAACAACCAATATTGAATATATACAAAACATCTAGAGAAGAGCAATATTAGAAATGGGCACATTATACTGCAACTACCTGTCTCCCTGGTAGGGAGGATGTAAACTCTTTGAGGGCAGGGACTATACCTAGTCACCTTCATATCTTTAGAAGCTAGCACAGTGCTTGGCAAAGGTGCTCAGGCAGTATTTGGTGAATAAAGGACTAACATGTTGAGTGAATAAAAACATAGCTGTAAAATCAAAGCAAAAGTGTCTAAGAGGAGACAATTTTCTTCCCATGAAACTTAGATACCCCATTCAACTAATGCAAATTCCACCATGGTTCTGACTTCTTGACTCAGCAATTATAGCAAGGCCTTCAAAATATCCAATAATCCTCAAGTACACTTTAAAGAATCTGAAATTTGGCAACCCTAGGTATGAACTATCTGAAGTACTGGCATAAAATTCCATTATTTCTTTTCCTTTTGCACATGGTAGTAAGTACAGTTTATTCATTCTCCAAATATTTATTGAGCCCTTACCATGTGCCAGGAACTGCTCTATTATTCGGAAACCCGCAAACAAGACATGCTAGGTTTCTGCTCTCTTCTTCTCCTTCATAGTACTTAAATTTGTACTTGTATATTACTTGAATGACAAGTAATAATACTATTTTAAGACAGCATGAACTTAATCTGATATTTAGAAATTAAAACATTTTCAATACAGTTCATTATTTCTAATCTCTTATGGTACCAACTACATGTGCTGTAAAACATTAAGTCTAGTTAAAGAATAAAAGAATTATTTCTAATTACTTTCGTATTTCACAACTGAGAACAAGCGCTTATAACGAGCTTATTCTTTCCACAAGATGTGTTCTTTAATACAACAAATATTATAAATAATACTGCAAATATCTTTTCTTTGGCATTATTATGTATACCAACAATTTTTCTGCCCCTCATAGGTCTCAGAATTCTGTTCTGAGATTGGCAGACATCCACAGCAATAAAAATAGACTTCCAATAAGATCATATTCAATGCTATCACCCCAAAATGGTGCTAATGTAGCACCCAGCAGGAGTCTCTACATCACATACACAGAAGTTAAAAATGGGCAGCACATAAACATGTGTTAGGGAAGAGTGTGTAAATGTCAATGAAAAGAAAAGCAAATCTTGATGCTATACTATTACCCATTCCTGACATTTCTCATTAAAGTACATAAAAAGGTAAAATGTCCAAATAGGAACGATCTCATAAATCTGAAATGGACAACAGAATTTTTAAAAAACTAGCCTGAAAGACACTTAGTGTTCCTACTTATTATAATCACAGGGGTAGACAAATATATGCTCAGTCAATTTGAAAGCCTATATTAGCTTTTCTCAACAGGAAGCAATGTTGCTAACGAAGTGGTAAATTCAGTGTTAATGAGTGGCTTCACTGTTACCACCTCAGAGGTACAACCTTCTATGTTCCATGTTCCACCCATCTGTTCTGGTGTTAGAGGTTCAGAGATGGAACAGACGCTTCCCATTTAAAGCAACTTCATTGGTACCCCCTGAACAGCAGGGTGACAAACTATGAGAATATCATGTCTGCTTGGAGACTGCATTCTCATTACCAGAATGGCCTTAATATGAGCCTTCCATAAGTTCACATTCTAAAGATACCAAACTGTTTTGCCACAAAAACACAGGAAGAATATATGTATGTGATATATCCTCTATCTTTAAACACATCTAGCGGAAGGAAAAAAACAAAAGATCAGATTAGATATTGTTAAAATATAAAATGAAGACTTTAACAAAGTTTTCCTTCACACCTAAAGAAATATGCCTAATGTGTCCCCAAATTAATGATCTCTCTACTCAAAAACAGAGGTTGTTCTTTTTTCAGAAAATTTCTTTTTAGCACATTGATATTAAAAAATCTACTCCATCAGTTTAAAAAATACGCTATAAGAAACTGTTTCAGCAAGCTAGTATTTTAGCAATAATAAAAAAATTTTCCTGGTTTAATTTTCAGAATATATCTTAACCAAAACATGTTCCAAGTACATTTTTTCTTAACAATATTCTAAAATCATAGCTGTTGCATTGAGATATAATGCAGAACGCTGAATCATCAAAATCTGTTACAGTGAATAATGGATCTAGAATTTTGACACCAAAATTTATTTCCCTACATTCACGGATGGTTATGTGGCATCTAGGCAAGAAAGCATTTGACCAATAACCTAATTTCACACTGTTTCAAAGTTCTTCCAACTATCTTTATATAGTCAAATATATGTAACAGAGCCATCAACACCAGTTTATGTTAATGTAACTAAGTAGGGGACACATTTGAAGGTAGACATCATTCATAAAGTTCAAAAAAGGGAAGCTAATAAATTAAAATAATCAAACTAATGTTATATTGTTTGGACTCCTCAAATTTCAGTGAATTTGCTATTATCCAATAGGATATTTTAATAAAATGCTTAGACACTATTACTATGTCCTCCTCCATGTCATCATATAACCACAGAATTTTTCTTTTAAATGAATTTTAAAATGTTCTTGAAAAAAATTCACACACTTATAAAAAGCTGCAAATGGAACTTTAAATCTACATAAAACATATTTCAGTTTCTAGAAAATCATAATGAGTTCTACAGCTATAACTGCCTGTAGTTATACACTGTGAGCATTAAAAAAAAAAAACAGTACAAAGGTCAGATCTGTCTTCAAGATGACAGATCATCACTTTTATGCCTCAAGCTAGACTTATTGTCTTAGAAATTTCAAACATCAGTATTTTTGCAAACTATCAGCACTTGCTATAACACCCTCACTACACTACATCTTGAGGTTACTACAGAAGAAATGAGGTGATAATTGCATATTAACATAATTATTCTGTAATCCCTCTAAGCAAGCTTCCTAGGTCACTCAGTAATTCAGATTAGATACAACCTTCCTGTCATCAAATCTATGCTGTCCACTTTCTGTTCATGAATAATTTTTGATAAAATTAGCTTAATTTCATTCTTTTATGTACATTATTAATTGTATTTATTGCAAATAGGTTAATACTTTGTGGGTACTTATTACATAATATCAACCTTTGTCATGTAGTATAATTTCATACAAAGATATAATACGATTTGCCCTCATTCTACATTAGCTCATTAATAGCTATATTACACAGCTATAAATACATTATAATGTTGCCCACTAGCTGAGTTATAGTTAAGATCTGTCAGATTTTCACAAACCCCATGTTCATTTAAATTATCCTTGAGAACACATGACAACTTCAGTTAGTCATATAGGAGATTGGGTCAAGAAGAAAAAAACATTCACAACTGCCATTCTAATTGCAAAAACAAATCTTAATTAACTGAAATACTACATCTACAATTACTGTGATAGTTAAGTCTATATATACCGTACACAATGTTCAAACATATATATATACACCCAAGCCTCACCTAGTATACGATGCAAGTGAAGACAGAGTATACTGTATAATCATACCACCCCAGTAGTATCCTACTCTGGATGTCACTGAGAGGAAATTCATAAGGGTATCCAGCACACCATGCAATGAAATAAAGAGAAAATTTGGTATGCTTAGTCTAATAATTAGTCAATACAATTAATAGTCTTCTAATGTTTGAAGGCATGCCATACAAAAGATGGTATGTTTGAATTATAAAGATACGGATTTCAACTCAAGATTAGGAAAAAACTAAAAACAGGAACCACTCAACAATGCAAAGGGTTGTCTCACACAACAGTGAACTGAATGGCTCAGCAGGTTGGACTATTGTCAAGAACACAGTAGAAGGAACTATGGCACTGGAGATTGGGTAAGATGTTTTCTAACATCCTCTCTGATATCTACTCTATATGTTAAATGCTTGGTTATTATATTATTAACATTTAATGTTATTTGAAATAATGAGCTGAAAATGGGAGTGAAAATTATACTACTGGGACTTTAATTTAAAAAAGATTCTCTAAATCAAAAACTACTTCAAATAATCCTTTGGTTGGGGCTCCTGGGTGGCTCAGTTGGTTAAGCATCTGACTTTGGCTCAGGTCATGATCTCACAGCTCCTGAGTCTGAGCCCCTCGTCAGGCTCTGTGCTGACAACTCCAGAGCCTGGAGCCTATTTTGGATTCTGCCTCCCTCTCTCTCTGCTCTTCCCTTGCGTGCACTCTTGATCCCTCTCAAAAATAAACAAACATTTAAAAAAATTAAAAAAGAAAAGAAATAATCCTTTAGTTAACTTGTAGTATGTTGATAAGCTGATTCTTGAACAATGAAAATATGGCACTAAATGACTAACACACAGGCCACAGAGCTATCTGCATCATGAAAACTACATACAAAGGTTTTTTGTATGGGTAATATCCCCCTCAAAAATTTTCAATGAGTTCAAACAAACAGAAAATACATAAATAATGAGCAGAAAAATAAAACAAGAATAAGATACATTCGGCACATAATGCTTTCTTCCAGCAGCATGTGGCCCTGTCATTACTGTCATTACAAACCAAGATCTATATGTGATTTTACCACCTACCATAAAATTATATTGAATTTGTCCAGTAGTTTTATTCCTGATGCCATATATGATCCTCATTATTTAATAGGAAGATGTTACAAATAGTAAGATCATAAACACCTAATAACACAAAGTGATTCTTACTGCTGGATATACTAAATAGTAAACATAATCTAACCTACCTCAAGAGGCAGGTAACTACAAGAAGGACAAAAGGTGGTGGGGAAGTTATAAAGGCCTAACTTTAACAACATGGCAAAATTATAAAATAACGAGGGGCGCCTGGGTGGCGCAGTCGGTTAAGCGTCCGACTTCAGCCAGGTCACGATCTCGCGGTCCGTGAGTTCGAGCCCCGCGTCGGGCTCTGGGCTGATGGCTCAGAGCCTGGAGCCTGTTTCCGATTCTGTATCTCCCTCTCTCTCTGCCCCTCCCCCATTCATGCTCTGTCTCTCTCTGTCCCAAAAATAAATAAACGTTGATAAAATAATGAAAACCAACAGTAGTAGAAAAACAAATGGATATTCACTAATCAAAGGCTAATTTCCTAATGAAGAGTTTGTAACAGAAGAGGCAACGCAATAAATTACAGTTGCAACCAAACGAGAATGCTAAATCCTCCTCAGCTACGGAATGACTGCTTGCTGCATTGTTTACACGTTCATATAGTGAGAACAAGATAAGAGTGACCATCACAGCTTTGAAAGGATATATGATGTGCATATGCACATAGCTCCAACAAGAACAATTCATGTTTTTTTTAAAAAAAATTAAAATGAGTGATAACCTCTTTATATATTTTTTCAAACAGACCAAATTTTTGACCACAATTGTATAATTAACATGAACATAGATGTGTCAGCTCTACACTCCAAAGGTAGTGTGTCAACTCTGCTCTCAACCAATTAACTGCCATTAATCGTTATTTTACTTTGGCTTTTCTAGTGTTCTTCAGTCTATGATGAATTTACTCTTTGTGCTTAGTTTTTAGTTATTTTATAAACATTAACCCATCGTGTCCAATAAATGCAAAAGAAGTGCAAGTGTTAAAATAAAAGTCCTAGGAAGACAAAACACAATTGTATTAGAAGTGAAGATAGATAATAAAAACACCTAAAGTGGTAATATAAATATTATATATGCATATGGAATGAACTGCTTGAGAGCTGACATAATTCTGAAGAGCAAAGAAATTTTGCCATTAAGAAATTATTGTGCTTACACATTTAACAAAAATCAGCAAGAGATATAAAGAAATGTGACAAAGGAAGTTTTTAAGTACAAAATCAGCATCAATGTCTACTTGCCTAATGGTTTTCAGAAAAGGCTAGGAATTTGTTCAAGCACTTAAAAGATAAGAATGTTCAAAGTGCTGTGGATAAAACTTCTGCCCCAAACACATGACGATTCCACAGGACCAAGGTCCAGTAGAATACGCACATCAAAGTAAGTGACAGGACAGCAAATGCAAACAACTGGGCTTTGAAGGAATTCCTTACAACAGTTGAAGAGATAATCTGGCCTTAGAAGACTGAGTGAAACATAATAAATGTTTCCTTCTAATACTCACACAATTTTGCTCTTTCAAATTCAAAACTTTACATACTGAATTGTATGTAAATTTATTTTAATATTTAAAAATGTTTATTTTTGAGAGAGAGACAGACAGACAGAATGTGAGCAGGGGAGAAGCAGAGAGAGAAGGAGACACAGAATCTGAAGCAGGCTCCAGGCTCCGAGCTGTCAGCACAAAGCCCGACGTAGGGCCAGGACTCACAAACCATGAGATCATGACCTGAGCCAAAGTCTGTCGTTTAACCGACTAAGCCACTCAGGTGCCCTGAAACTATGTACATTAAAAAAAAATTTAGTAGATTTTATAGTTAAAGTAAAACTCTTATTATAAAGGTGCCATTAATTCATTTGGTAGTCATATTATTAGTCATATTTTGAAAATACGAAATTGTCTATAGTCTAATGAGAAATAAACTTGAACATTATGACATCAAGAGAACAAATTATTTCACTGAGCTATAATTTTATTGAAAACGGCTCAGATTGTAGAAAGAAAAATTCTGTAATTCTACAATAATCTGTAACAAGTACTTAACCATTTACCTGTATTATGTACATTTAAACTGTAGTATGTAAGTTTAAACTTCTATATATTTAGATGGATAAGTTTGATACTCATTGAGAACTAGAAAACTGAAACAAAACCAGTTTTATTTTCTGTAAAATATTTTCATTATATGTGAACTCTCTTACTGCTATCATTTACTCAACTTACTTTTTTTTCTTTCTCTAAAATCAGCCCCCCAAATACAATTATCTCCTAAGACAAATATTCCAAAGTAATCACTATTCTACAATTATCTTCATTCAGGAAGGTAAAAATTCAAATACAAGAAATCTGCTCTCCTTGAAGCAAATTACACAGGAATATGCATCTCTCTTGCACCAATGTCTTAAAAACAACAACAACAACAACAGCAACAAAAAGGAACATATTTTTGTGATGGAAAATCACAAACCAGCCACTACTTTTTTCTGATTTAACAAGTTTTCCTTATTAAATATTCAATTCTGCAGTTTCATTTATAAAACCAAAGATATTTATCTGTTGTGAATTTAATTACAAAATTTCACCAAAATGTTAAACACTATGTAATATTTAGAAAATGCAAATACTTATTAATAATCAAATGTACACAGCTCTATTCAAACAAGTGTCATTTAAAAGTAGCAATTTTGAACCATAAGAGACTTATAGAACACATGCTTTACAATTTACCCAGTATCTGTAAAACCAAATTGTTATGAATATTATACTATTGTTTTATAAAAGGAGACTAAAGCTATTTAAAACTGAGATCATTTCAGGGAAAATTTTAATTATTCTTAAGATTAATAAAATGGTATTGCTGGTAGTTTTTTTTTTTTTTAATTGTATTTCTACCTAAAATACAGGACACATATGTATAAAAAACTGCTATCAATAAAAAGCAATACATTATGTCCCAAGTGAGTAATATGGATTATACATTCTATAGTTCAGAGGAAGTAGAAGGTCCTATAAAATACCATGGATAAGAAAAGCCTCAGAAAAGCGAGGGTTTTAGCTAAATTTTATAGTGCACTATGCCAAGATAATCACTTTTTGGTCTCACACACGCCTGGTTTGAAAAATGCTTCCACACCTTCCACCTGGGGGCAAAGTTATTCCAACTTTCCTTAAATTTCAGTTGCTTCATCAATAAAATATGTATGAAACCTACTAAGAGGATTGTGTGGATTAAATAAGACAACATAAAACATATAGCACAGGGCCTAGCATTTAGTAATTACTCATGAAATGTTAATTCTTTATGATGCTTGCCATTAACTTGTTTCATTTATGGAATGATGATGATGCTGAGTTTGTATACTGCTCCGACTGAATGAAGCAGGAGACCCTTACAAGCAGAAATTTATTCTGGTACCTGGTACCTTACTACCACTCCTAAGGTATAAACAGGATAAACAGGCAGAAGCTAAAGAGTCAGAAAGAAGCAGTATGTCTTAAGAGTTGCTGGGGCTTTAAGAATAACACTCTTGCAGGGATAAAGCAGGGTTTCAGTAAAACAATATTAAATGAGCAATAAAGAGGGGAATCACAGTGCTTGACCCAGTGCGCCAAGGAAAAAGGACATGAAGTGGCCACTCAGGATTTAAGAGTTTCTGATTCCTTAGGGTCTATCAGGGACATGCATTTATTTTTCCTCTCTCATAAAAATTCCTCTCAATGAAATGAAAAGAGATGAACAAGAACAGAAAGGCAGACCAAGGTGGATAGAACCATAAATGAGAACGGTAATAGAGGTGAGGACTGCTGGAAAGAATGGAGATGACAATCCCCCCCCCCAAAAAAAAACAACATCAAAAAAAAAAAGAAAAAAAAATACCACCAAAGACTAAAAATAGGTTTTATGCCAAAAAATATGAATCAGAAAAGCAACAGACTTTTTAGTGTCAAGACTTAAATGTTCAGTCAAAGGTGGTATAACGTCAAAGTTTGGGGTTAAAATTATTTTGACTGTAGAATCTTATACAAAGACAGATAACATAGTAAAGTATGTTATCAAGAGTAAAGGCATATAGTCCATAAGTTTACCACTTACTCACCACTCAGAAAAGTTTCTCCAAAGGCTGAATGTGGAGGGGAGGTATGTCCTAAAAATGGCTAAAATTGGTGTGTTAAGTGTGTTTTTTATTATTTTATACAAGTGATTGAAATATATAAATTTAAATGTATTATAAGGTTAATCACTAGAATAAAAAGAAGTAAATATTCATAATATCTTCAACTTCTATAAACTATTGCGGCTTCTTTTTATGATTTTAAAGTAATCTCTACATCCAACGTGGGGCTTAAACTCACAACCCCAACATCAAGAGTTGTGCGCTCCACCAAACTGAGCCAGCCAGGTGCCCCTAAACTGTTGTGTGTGAAGTATAGAAGTACAATATGCTCTAAGTGAAAGGGTGACAAAGAACTCTGAAATAAAAAAAAATACTAAGAAAAACAACTATTAACAACAAAACAACTCTCAATAGAGGAGTTGAAGAGCAGAGTGAATATGGCTGATGAAATGAGAGGTATTCTTAAAGAAGAAAGACTTCTTAAAAAGAGAGCAAGAAGAGAAAATAAATATGAAACCTACATCCATAAATTATATCATGTAGGAACTACAGAAAAGCACCTCAGGGGAATGAAGAAGAGGACACAATAGGAAAAAAAATGTCAGAGCTCAAGAAATGCAGTAATCTTCAGATTAACAGGGCTCAATCAGTGCTCAGCGGATGAAGAAAAAGACATGCTTCTTGACAAGTCCTGGGGAAATTTCAGATCTCTAGGAATAAGAGGTAGAACTCTGCTCATTTTCAGAAAACAAGACAAAAACAAAAACTAGACTATCTACAAAAAACAAGAATACACAATTCCTCATCAATGTCATCAGATTTTTGAGGAAAAATGGTATTTTAAAATCAAATCTGTCTGAAAATATTGTCTCCTCTACGTTTCCCACTCTCTCCCACTTCAGTTACCAATGTAAGAGTCTGGTATATCCTTCCACACCTTTTTCTTATTCATACAAGCATACACATATATGTATTTGTTTTGTGATTATCTTTATAGAAATGGGATCATACAATATACATGTTACAGTAAATAACCTTGAATAGACAGCCTTATAGTACTGTTTTTATCTCAATAGTATAGATTTTTCAAAGCTGCATGTGTATTTTGGCTTAATACACATTTCTAGATCATTTCCCTAAATTTCTATCAATATGCATATCTACTTCTAGTCTGTAAGAATGCCTATTTCCTTACAGTCTTACCATTTTTGCCAGCATCATGGTGAAAGATGTGAAAATACTTTTCAACCCAGAATTCTATAGCTACCACTCAAGCATAACAACAACAAAAAAGACATTTTGGACAAACAAGGATTCCAAAAGTTTACCATGCACAGATTACTCATAGAGTAATTCTCAGGCATAGAGACACAAGAACATATAAAAAGAAAGAGCATTAATCTCATTAAGCATTAATGAGCAACCAAACCACTGAAAATGGCAACTAAATGTCTTAACTGTTGATAATTGTTCAAAAAGGATTCCTAAGAAAAGAGGGTTATATGGTATTTAATAATATGGGAACAAAGAAGCCTAAAAGAGTTCAAACTGGTAGATACTGATTCAAAGAAAACCTTTTTTTTTTTTTTAATGTTTATTTACTTTTGAGAGAGAGAGAGAGAGAGAGAGTGCAAGCAGGGGAGGGGCAGAGAGAGAGGGGAACAGAGGATCCGAAGTGGGCTCTGTGCTGACAGCAGAGAGCCCAATATGGGGCTCGAACTCACAAACCATGAGATCATGACCTAAGCTGAAGTCAGATGCTTAATTGAGCTACCCAGGTGCCCCTCAAAGAAAAAAATTTTTTAAATGTATTAAAATGTTAAGGGTAACCAAGTAAAATGGTGAAATAAGATATATAATTTCAAATCTGGAATTGTAAAGAAAATTTGACTGATTAAATTAAAAAGTAACAATAAAAGATAGCAAAGAGAAAGTAACAAGAAAGCAGAATGAAGTCCAAACACATCAATCCTCTTAATAAATATAAAAAGTTTATGGGGCACCTGGGTGGCTCAGTCAGTTAAGTGTCTGACTTTGGCTCAGGTCATGATCTTGCAGTCCATGAGTTCGAGACCCGCGCTGGGCTCTGTGCTGACAGTTTGGGAGCCTGGAACCTGCTTCAGAGCCTGTCTCTCTCTTTCTGCTCCTCCCCCGCTCGCACTCTGTCTCTCTCTCAAAAATAAACATTAAAAAAAAATTCTTAAATACTTTGTTTAAAAAGAAAGTCTGTAAGTTAAGAAAAAGGTATTTGTATTTGTTTTGTTTTAAAGTATGCTATACGTTGTTTATAAAGGAAATGTTAAGGTTAAAAATAAGATGATGAAAAGATAAACTAAGCAAATGTTAATAATAAGAAAATAGATGTCTTCACTATCAGAAAAATCAAATGGAATTTAAGGCAAAAAAGCACTACACCTGCTAAATATGAATATTGTATATAATAAAGTATACAAGTCACCAAGAAGATATAATGTTCACAAACCCCTTTGCACACAACAAAATGGCTACAAAATACATAAACTGTGAACATCTACAAGTATTAAGAGAAACTGACCGTCACAGAGGGAGGCTTGAAACACTTCTCCCCAAAAGTCAACACACCGAGAATATTCCAGTTTTCTTTGCCCGTCTCCTCTTTCAAGATCACCCTTCTCTCGCTTTACAAAAGAAAGGTTACCAAATACAAATCTGCAACCTTCCCCACCTCCATCACTTGTTCAGCTCAATAACCTTGGGTCAATCTTCCTTATTCATTTATGCATACTTCATATCAAAACCATCAAGAAATCCTACTGCCACCATCTTTAAATTACATCCAGAATCCAATCACTTCTCACTACTGCTACATGCAGCTCCACTATTATCTCTCCCCTATACTCATTCAACAGCCTCCTAATCTGGTCTTAGGGCATCTACCCTTGCCCAGCTACTGTCTATTCTCAACACCACAACCAGAGGGATCGTTTTAAAACTTAAGACAGATAATGCTCCTCAAAATCCTTCAATGGCTCCCTGTCTTTCCCTCTTAGAGAAAAAACCAATGTCATTATAATAGCCTGTAATGCCCTACGAAGATCCTTTTCAGCAACATTTTGACCTCATTTCTTACTCCCCTCCCCAATTCACTCAGTTCTAGTCACGTTGGCTTCCTTACTATTTCCTGAACACATTCTCTCCCATGCTAAGGTCTTAGTATTATTAACCACCTAGCTAGAATACTCTGTCTCCCAGATACTCATGACAAATTCCCTAACTCAAGCCTTTGATCAACCATTTTCTTTTGAATAATGCCTACCTGGACCACTTTGATTAAGATTACATCCCAAACTCCCTCACTTTCACTATTCTGCTGGCACTCTCAAGTAAACTTACACTGGTTCACCCCTTTTTACTCCAAAACACTTACACCTTCTAACATACTGTGTAATATATTTATTTATTATGGTTATCGTTTGTGTATCCCTCCTGTAGAACTAAGTCACAAGGGCATAGATCATTGTATTTATTAACTGAATCTCTCAAAGGTCTAGAAGAATGCCATCATCCAGAACCTTGGTATTGTACACTGCTCTGGTAATACTCTGTGTAAAAGCCTCTGGCAACCAAATAAAAGGAAGTTTGGGAAATACAAATTTCCTTGCTATGGCAGCAAAGCAAACAATATAGAAAGGCTACATAGTCTTAGTTCATTGAAAAACAACTCAAGATTCCAGTGTCTTGTCTCTCTCACTATGCCTTCAACCTCTCTATACCTACTTTCCTTTCTCTCATACCCCTCTCATTCCATTTCTCAGTTTTAGAATTAAAATTCAGAAATGAAAAGGTTGTCAACAGTGGCAGGTCTGATAGTTAAATCTAAAAAAGTAAAGCCACCTTGTTACTGACACTTTGATTTAGCTATGAAGACTTGGCTTCGTTAAATTGTTATATGGCCAACATTTTCTGTAAGCTAATGAATTAAATCAACAGTACAAAGGTTTTGAAGAAATTAGATTTACAGCATGTACACACGTATAAATGCTGATAATTATTTTCACTCATGACAAAAAATCCAAATGCCAACTTAAAAATGCCAGTTTTCCAAAATTCTCTTAGGAGATACAAAAGATAAATGTCTGTAAAGACAATGATCAAATAGCCCTATACAACAAGAAATAGACATTCTTATTTTATAATGTAAGTGGAACATTATATAAAGTCTGACTATATATTATAATGATGATGGAGAAATTTCCAACAGAGACAGAAATCATGTAGACCATATTCTCTGGTCACCATGCAATAAAACTAAAAATTAGATACAATTAAAGAGTTAAAATGTCAATTATATCTCAGTAAAACTGGGAGAAAAAGAGTATCTACAAAAACAAAACAAAGAGTGAACTGGAAAGGGTCAGAACAAAGAAAGAATGAAGAAAGGAGATACAAAAGGATAGAAAATGGAGGAAAGAACAGAGCCAAAAGAGGACCCAGGAAAAAGATCTAGCATGTATTTAATGGGAATCCCAGAAGTAAAGGAGAGAGAAAACAGGACAGAAACAATACTAGAAGAGATAATGGCTGAGAATTTTCTAAAACTGACAAAAAACATCGAACCACAGTTTCTGGAAGCACCAGGAACTCTTAAGATGGATATGATAAAAAGAAAAATACACTTAGATACATCACAGTAAAAGTGATGACAATGCAAAACAATGAGAAAATCTTAAAAGTTGCAGCAGCAAAAAGGATACAAAAAGACAATAATTAGACTGGGGGGGAAAAAAAAAGCAGCTAGCTCCTGAAGTCCAAGAACTACTCTGATGCTTTCAGCTAAATCATACTGTTCTCTTGTTGAACATAAAAATATCTCAGAATAATCACTTCAGACAAGGTTACTGTGTAACACAAAGTAATCAAATATGACCTTCTGCCACTAAATGAATTGACTGCTATTATCAATTCTTTACCAATTATAAGTTTATCCCAGCTTCAATGTGCCTTCCCTATTAATTAGTTAATAATTAATTTATTAAGATGGCAATCCTGAGATGAATGAAAACAAAACACAACATACAAAAACATGGAATGCAGCAAAAGCATACTGAGAAGGAAATTTATAGCTATAAATGCTTACATTAAAAAGGACAGCAAATCAATAACCTAATTTTACACCTTAAGGAACTAGAAAAATGAAGAGCAAACTAAACCCAAAGCCAGCAGAAGGAAGGAATAAGTATTAGAGCACAGATAAGCAAATATAAAAATAGAATAAAACAAATAAAAAGTTGATTCTTTTAAAAGATCAACAAAATTAACAAGTTGACTAAGAAGAAAAAAAGAGACGATGCAAATAATTACAATCAGAAACAAAGGTAAGGACATTAATACAGACCTTAGAGAAATTAAAAGGATTTTAAGAGAATACCATGAACAACTAGATATCAACAAATCAGATAATCTAGATGAAATGGACAAATTCCTAGAAACACAAACCTGACTCAAAAATAAATAGAAAATCTGAACATACCTCTAACAGGTAAAGAAACTGAATCAGTAATCAAAAACCTCTCAAAAAGGAAAAGTCCAGGATCAGATGGTTTCACTAATAAATTCTACCATGTGGAGAATGAACACAAATCCTTCACAAACTTCCAAATGTGGAAGAGGAGACACTTTTTTTTTTTTTCTTTAATGTTTATTTATTTTTTGAGACAGACAGAATGTGAGCTGGGAGGGGCAAAGTGGGAGACAAAGAATCTGAAGTGGGCTCTGCATTGACAGCAGACAGTCCAGTGTGGGGCTCGAACTCATAGAACCATGAGATCGTGACCAGAGCTAAAGTCACTCAACTGACTGAGCCACCTAGGTGCCCCGTGGAAGAGGAAACACTTTTTAACACATTTTATAAGTCAGCATTACCCTAAAATCAAAACCAGACAAAGAATACAGATGTAAAAATTTCAACAAAATGCTACCAAACTGAATCCAAAGGCACATTAAAGGGATTATATATTATAACCAAGTGGGATTTATCCCAGGAATGCAAAGACAGTTCAATATAAGAAAAGCAACCAATGTAATACATCATATTAACAGGTGAAAGGAAAAAAAAATACATGAATATTTCAACAGACACAGACCGCTTACTAAAATCCAACACTGTTTCATGACAAAATCACTCAGCAAACTAGGAAAAGAAAGGAGTTTCCCTAAATAATAAAAGGCATCCATGAAAAACCCAGAGTTAACATCACAGTCATCAAAGGTGAAAACCAAGCCTTCACTCCAAGTAAAAGACTGCCTGTTTTCACCACTGCTATTTAACACTGTACTGGAAGTCCCAGCCACAGCAATTATACATGAAAAATAAATAAAAAGCATCCAAATTGGAAAGGGAGAAATAAAACTATCTCTATTTACAGATGACATGATTTTATATATTTGGAAAATACCACAGACTCCACATACACACACAAAAAAACCCTACTAGAGATAATATAAACAAAATCAAGCAAATTTGCAGTTGTAAGATCAACACACAAAAATCCGTTGTGTTTCTCTAAGCCATCAATGAATGATCTGATGAATGATCTCAAAAGAAACTAAAATCCTGTCTACAAAAGCATCCAAAATAAAATACCTAAGAATAAATGTAACTATGGAGGTAAAAGGCTTATATACTTAAAACGACAAAACAATGGTGAAAGAAATTAAAGGAGGTATAAATAAATGAAAAGACATCCCATGTTCATGGATTTGAAGATGAAATATTGTTAAAATGACAAAACTTCCCAAAGTGATCTACAGATTCAGTACAATCACTATGAAAATTCTAATGGCCTTTTTTTTCTTTCAGAAATGGATAAGCTGATACTCAAATTCATATGGAACTGCAAAGGTTTCTGAAAAGCAAAGGCAATATTGAAAAGAAATAAAGTAGGGGTACTCCCTCTGATTTAAAAACTTATTACAAAGCTATAGTAACCAGTGTGGTACTGGCATTAGGGTAGACATAGAGACCAATGGAATAGATTTGAGAATCCAGAAATAAACCCAAACAGCTGTGGCCAACCGATTTTCAACAAACGTGCCAACACCATTCAATGGGGAAAGAACAGTCTTTTCAACAAATGGTGCTGGGACAAATGGACAATCACATGCAAAATAATGAAGTTGGATCCCTGCCTCATATCACATACAAATACAAAAACTAAATCAAAATCGATCAACACTATATATATAACAGCTGAAAACAATAAAGCTCTTTGAAGAAGGCCTAGGGATGGATCTTCATGATGTTGGATTTGGCAATAAATTCTTAGATTTCACACCAAAAGCATGATGAACAAAAGAAAAAATAGATAATCTGGACTCATTAAAATAAAAGTTTTGTCCATCAAAGGACATCATTGAGATATATTTAATAAGGGTTTAGAATACAGAATATATAAACAACCGGACAACAAAAAGACAACCCAGTTTTAAAAATGGACAAAGGCTCAGCCAAGAACTAAGGTGTTAAGATGGCAAAGGAGGAGGATCCTAGGGTCACTGTGTCCAATGCATACAACTAGATAACACCCACATCAGTGTAGATAACCCAAAAAATTATCCGAAGACTAGCAGAACAGACTCTCTACAGCTAAATATAGAGAAGAGGGTAGGTAGGGTGGAGACACAATTGGGAGCCAAATTGACCAATCTGAGGGATCCATGCATGGGAGGGATGTTGCAGGCATGAGGAAAAGACCCTATGCCAAGCACTCCAGACATTGGGGGACTTGTACTGGAAAGATGAATCCCTGTAACATTTGGCTTTGAAAACCAGAAGGACTGGAACTTTTTTTTTTTTAAATTTTTTTTCAACGTTTATTTATTTTTGGGACAGAGAGAGACAGAGCATGAACAGGGGAGGGGCAGAGAGAGAGAGGGAGACACAGAATCGGAAACAGGCTCCAGGCTCTGAGCCATCAGCCCAGAGCCCGACGCGGGGCTCGAACTCACGGACCGCGAGATCGTGACCTGGCTGAAGTCGGACGCTTAACCGACTGCGCCACCCAGGCGCCCCAGAAGGACTGGAACTTTAAAACTCAGCAGGCTTGGTGCTGACAGAGCTGGAGGACAAAAGGGAACTGAGTCCCTTCCCTAAAAGAGATAGCACAACAAACAGTCCTGATGAGATACAACATAGAACCAGCAGTTTGAAAAATGCCTAGGGCATACAGGAAAGAGATTTGTTTACTAATCTCAAAGAATGTGTTGGAGGAGCAGGGATCTTTGGGAGACTTCTCCAGCAACAAAAGAGCTGGCAGGCACCATTTCCCTCTTCCCTCCCCTGACTCCCAGCCTGGAAAGTAAACCTGTGGGAACCAGCGTAGCACAAATACTCTCAACCTAAGCTTGCTAACAGGGTGCCTTACCCCTGCATTCTTCTCTAGACTCGGCCCCTCCATCCCAGCCTGGACAAGTGTTTTCCTTGGCAGCTGTTAAGTTCTCTCCTGCAGTAGACTGGCATGGACCTGGCTGGCACCCCTGTCCCCACGCTCTCCTGCAGACCTGAGGAGTCCATCCAAAGCAATACCACAAGGGTGGCAGTGTGCAAGCAGCCTCGCCAGGGACAAGCACCACTCTAAAATGACTCATGCCCCAGGGAGAGGGGAAGATAAACCACACATACCAGTCTGTCTGTGGCCCCAGCATGGGCTGCCAGCAGACATCTGGTCTGACTGTAGGCTCCTCCCACCAATGAAAGCTTCTCAGGGGCAACACAGGGAAACCCTGCAGATTGGTGCTACCACAGCTCTGGCAAACACCTGGTCGGACTCAACTCAAGTGCAAGGTGGCCGAGACTGGCCCACTAACACCACAGGGACCAAACCCTGCCCAAAACAGGCAAAGAGCAATATTGCAGATGACTGGACTGAAGGCAAACGTGGCTCAGCCACAGTAGGATGCAAGCAACACACACAGGAGACATTCCTCAAGTGTCAGCTTCTGGTGAAGTGGGGACACTGCACTGCAGGACACAAGACCTCTTCTTCATAATGCCACTACTTTTAACAGCAGAAGATATAGATCACTTTCCTAACACACAGAAACATATACAGAAGTTAGGCAAAATGAGAAGACAGAGGACTATGACCCAAATGAAAAAAACAGGACAAAATCCCAGCAAGAGAGATAAACAAAAGAGAATTTAAAGTAATGGTCATAAAGACAGTCACTGGACTTGAGAAAAGAGTGGAAGGCCTCAGTGAAAGCTTCAACAAACAGAAAACATAAAGAACAATCAGAGATGACTAACTCTATTAGCTGAAATTCAAAATACCCTAGAGGGAATAAATAGACTAAAAAAAGCAGAATAGATCAGCAATCTGGAGAAGCGAGTAAGGGAAAGCAATCAAGTGGAAAAATGTGACGAGATTAAGGGAACTCCACAACACCCAGTGTAATAACATTCATATTATAGGGATCCCAGAAGGACACAGAGAAAAGGAGGCAGAAAATTTATATGAAGAAATAATAAAGCTTCATGAATCTAGGGAAGGATACAGAAATACAGATCCAGGAAGCACAGAGTCCCCAACAAAATCAACCCAAGGAGGTCCGTACCAAGAAAAAGCATAGTAATTAAAATGGCAGAGTGATAAAGAGAGAATTTTAAAAGAAGCAAGAGAAAAGAAAACAGTTACATACAAGGGAAACCCCCAAAAAGCTATCAGTGGATTCTTCAGCACAAATTTTGCAGACCAGAAGGGAGAGGCAGGATCTATTCAAAATGCTGAAAGAAAAAAACTCTGCAACCAAGAATACTCTATCCAGCAATCCATCATTCACAACAGAAGGAGAGTTATGCAAAAGTTCCCTGACACGCAAAAGTTAAAGCAATTTATAACCACTACACCAGCCTTACAAAAAATGTTAAAGGGGACTCTTTGAGTGGAAAGGAAAGAATATAAGCAAGAGTAAGAAAAGTAAGAAGCATAAGACAATGGACAAACGATGTGAACAGACAGTTCTCAAAAGATATACAAAGGGCCAACAAATCTGTGAGAAGATGTTCAACATCTTGGTCATTAAGAAAATACATATGCAAACCACGAACAGATACCACTTCACACCCATTAGGATTTTTTTTTTTTTAAAGTAGGCTTCACACCCAGTATGGAGCCCAACATGGGGCTTGAACTCATGACCCTGAGATTAAGAACTGAGACGAGATTAAGAGTCAGATGGTTAACTGACTGAGTCACCAGGCACCCTCATTAAGATATTTTTAATTAAAAAAAGAAAAACATGAAAAATAACAAGTGTTGATGAGAATATGGAAAAATAGAGACCCTTATCAATTGTGGTAAGACTGTAAAATGGTGCATCCACTATGGAAAACCAGTTTGGTGTTTCCTAAAAATAGGTAACAGAGAATGACCAATCAACCCAGCTACTCAACTTCTAGATATATACACAGGAAAAATGAAAACTTATGTATACACAGAAACTGGTACATGGCATCATTATTCATAATAGCAAAAAAGAAACAAAGTACATGCTACAACTTGGATGAACCTTGAAAACATTATGCTCAGTAAAAGAAGTCAGACATGAAGGTCATGTATTGCATGATTCCTTTCATATGAAATATCCAGAATAGGCAAACTGATACAGATAGTAAGTAAAGAGTATCAGGTGACAGTGGAAGGAGAAAATAGGAAATATTACATAATAGCTACAGGATACTGAAAAAGTTCTGAAACAAGAGAGCTGGAGGTTGTGTAATATTATGAATATAATACCATTGAACTGTGCATTTAAAATGATTGTGTGCTACATAAATTTCACCTGAATTTAAAAAAAGATAGCAATATTAAAATGTTCCCATGTTCTGACAACAATCAATTCACAGCAAACCTCTACTTCCTTAGACTCTCTCTAAAATTACCCAACCAAAGTCCAAATCCTATAACAGGTTCTTTCTAATACCCTCTTAAAAAAATACCCAAAGGTTTCCTATAAATACGTGTAGAATCCTTCACTGCAACAAGTATAAAAAACTGTGTTCTTACTGGTCTTTTTGGCTGGAAGGCATTGACAGGAATAACAACCAATTTCTCAACAGAAATAAAAGAAGCCCAAACACAAAGGGATAATATTGTAGTTAGAAGAAAACAACTGCCTACCCTGAATTCTAACTAGTAAAAAAACTATCATTCAAAAGTGAAGGTGAAATACAGAACATGACAAGACAACAAAAACTGACAATTTCTCAGTACAAGTGTTCTTCAAAAAAAGGAAGTGATTATAGATGGGAGAACTGAAGATGCAGGAAAGAATAAAAAGCAACAAAAATGGTTACTATGTGGGTAAATCTAAAATAATGGCATAAAACAATGATGATTTTTTATGGGGCTTAAAACACATATGCAGTCAAAAATACGTATTCTAGGAAATAAACTAAGAAGGGGAGGAAGTTAATGGAATCTTTAATGTTTTAGTTTCCTTGTATTGTCTAAAAAATATAAAATAACTTAATTAGACTTACAGGTCAACAGTGCATGTTGAAAACCCTAGGGCAGCTGTTCCCAAAAGTGCAATCTACAGGCCTGTAGGGATCCCTGGGACCTTATTAGGGGATCTTTAAAATCACAATTATTTTCATAATAACACGAAGACCTTATCTGCCTTTTTCACTCCCATTCTCTCAAAATTGTAAAATGGAGTTGTCCAGAGTCTACAGGACTCGTGCTATTCCAACAGATTAAAGCAGAAGCACGTGTAAGAATCCAGCTGTTTTCTATTAAGTGAGATATTAAAGAAATGTACAAAAATGTAAAAACAATGCTACTCTTCCCACTAAGTTTTGTTTTGGAAAGTATGCTCTTCACAAAATTATGTTATTTATAATGGCATTTAATGGGAAACTCTTCCTCCAAACAATAAATTATCTGACCCAAAGTGTCAACTGTGCTAAGGCTGAGAAACACTGATATAACCAAATAAAGTTCTTTTTAAGAGTTTAAATGGGGGGCGCCTGGGTGGCTCAGTCGGCTAAGCGTCCGACTTCAGCCAGGTCACAATCTCGCGGTCCGTGAGTTCGAGCCCCACGTCGGGCTCTGGGCTGATGGCTCAGAGCCTGGAGCCTGCTTCCGATTCTGTGTCTCCCTCTCTCTCTGCCTGTCCCCCGTTCATGCTCTGTCTCTCTCTGTCTCAAAAATAAATAAACGTTAAAAAAAATTTAAAAAAAAAAGAGTATAAATGGGTCTTGAGAATGCAGAATTTGAGACTCCTGACCTAAATAAATGAAAGGATAATATGACATTCATGGACTGGAAGACATTACCATAAAGATGTCAACTCTATCTCAAATTAATGAATAAATTCAATTTTTGTAAAACTGACCACGTGACTACAAAAATTTATATGGAAGCGCAAAGAGTCAAGAAGAACAAGGTGGAAAGATCTGTCTTACTAAATACAAAGACTTGCTATAATGCCACATAAATTAAAGCAGCATGATTTTGGTGTAAGGGTAGATACAGTAAACCAACAAAATAAAATAGAGCCCCAAAGCAGACCCATGTATATATGGTCACCTGATTTATGACAAAGGTGATCCTGTAGAGCAGAGGCAAGACAATCTTTTCAATAAATGGTGCCTCATAAAATGCGTACCCCTAAGAAAAAAAAAAAGTGACCTCTATACTTTACATTTAGTTGGCCCCTGAACAACATGGGTTTGAATGGCAAAGAGGTCCACTCATTACATGGATTTTTTTCAGTAAATATACTACGGTACTATGAATGTATTTTTCTTATGATTTTCTTATTAACATTTTCTTTTCTCTAGCTAACTTTTAATATAAGAATGCAGTATATAATACATATATAAAATGTATGTTAATTGACTATCTTATTTTATTAAGGCTTCCAATCAACAGTAGGCTATTAGTAGCTAAGTTTTTTGGGAGTCAAAAGTTATATAGCAATTTTCGACAATGCAGGGGTCAGTGCCCCAAACTCCCATGTTGTTCAAGGGTCAAGTGTATACAGAATCAGTTTTAGGTAATAAAGTCTCTAGCACAGTGTCTTAACAACCTCAGCACTAGTGACACTCTGGGCTAGGTAACTGTTTTGTGCATTGCTGGACGTTTAGCATTCTGCGCACTGTAAGATGTTTAGCAAGCATCCCTAGCCAACCCACTAGACACCAGGAATACCCCAGTCACCTAGCTGTGAAAACTAAAAATGTGAACGTTACCAAATTTCCTGCACAGGTAGGGAAGGTGTGGGGTGAGGGAAGGGAGAATTGCCTTAGTTAAGAACCACTGTTCTAGAAGGTAACATAAGAGATGTCTTCACCTCCTTGCAGCAGGGAAAGATTTCTTAAACAGAACGCAAGAAACATTGACTATAAAGGAAAACAATGATAAACTGAACTACATTAAAATTTAGACCTTCCTTTCATCAAAAGATATTAACAGTAGGGTAAAGATCAAGCCAAAGTGGGTATATATTTTTCTAACAAACCTAACTAAATGAAGGTCTTATATCTACCACATATGAAAACAGGGGTGTGCCTAGGTGGCTCAGTTGGTTATGTGTCTGACTTTGGCTCAGGCCATGATCTCACAGTTCGCTGAGTTCAGGCCCCACGTCACGCTCTGTGCTGACAGCTCAGAGCCTAGAGCCTGCTTCAAATTCTGTGTCTCCCTCTCTCTCTGTCCCTCTTCCACTTGTGCTTGCTCTCTCTTTCTCTCAAAAATAAACATTAATAAAATTTTTAAATTAAAAAAAAACTCTTAAAAAGGACAGAAACTCCAAAAGGAAAAAAGAAAAGGGCTCATATTCATAAACTATGTAACTCGTATAAATTAGGAATATATTAGGAATATAATAATAATAATTATAGTAATAATAAAAAGATGGGGAAAGAAGAAGCCTCACAACAAAGGATATACGAACAGCCAAAAAATTTGTGGAAAAGTACTCAATCTTATTTGAAATCAGGGAAATACACCCACCAGAAGGGCTAAAATTAAAGAGGCTATTGATACCAGATGCTGGTGAAAATTCAGAGCAACATGAACACTCATATCCTACTAACAGGACAGGTACAACTATGTTGAAAACAATTCTCATGTTATCTTCTAAATTTAAACACATATACACCAATCACCCAGCTAATCTACCCCTGGTATGTACTCAACATAAATGTACATGTGCCCCAAGAAACACATACAAGAATGTTATCACAGTATTATTCAATCCAAATGTCCAAAAGTAAAAAAGATACTGATGAAATACAAATGAGCTATAACTACATCTGATAATGAAAACATCCATGAACCTCCCAAATGTAATGTTAAGCAAAATAAGCAAAAACAAAATAATACTATTATATAATTCTATTTATATAAAAGTACAAAGGCGGGGTTAAAAAAACAAAAACACAAACATATTCTTTGAAGTCAAGCCAGTGGTTACTCCAAGTAAGAGTGATTGGGAAAGGAAACACAGGGGCTGCTGGGTTGCTGGCAGTATTCTATTTCTTGATCTCTGGTGGCTGTGGGGTGTTTACTTTGTGGTGATTCACTGAGCTGTATACTTACACTTTGTGCACTTTCTTGATGTATCATATTTGAATTTTAAAGACCTGGATCACCATCTTTTATATGCTGTATATGCAACTTAGAACACAATAATTACACAAATATTTTAGCTACTATGATATTAGGTATCAATTGCTTAGGAGAAAAGTCATGTCTGGGGTGTAATAACTTTCCACATCTTACATTTCTAGATCCTCTGCATATTGGCTGCAGAAAGACATAATGAAACACCTTTATATTTTCTGTTTTCCTATACATTTAATTTACCTTGATCACCTGAAAAAAATCCAATTTCATAGCTTTATATAAGACAAAATAAAATACACATCTTAGAAAATGCTAACACTAGGGGCACCTGGGTGGCTCAGTCGGTTAAGCGGCCGACTTTGGCTCAGGTCATGATCTCACAGTCCGTGAGTTCGAGCCCAGCGTCGGGCTCTGTGCTGACAGCTCAGACTCTGGAGCCTGTTTCAGATTCTGTGTCTCCCTCTCTCTGCCACTCCCCTGTTCAAGCTTTGTCTCTCTCTGTCTCAAAAATAAATAAATGTTAAAAAAAAAAAAAGAAAAAAAAAGAAAATGCTAACACTAAAGAAAAGTTGAAGATGTTTGTTTCTAATATTAAAAATATTTTTCTGACATTTAGACACAAAGATGATTAAGGCAAAAAATAAAGATGATGCCTGAACTAAAAGACAATCCTATCAAAAATTCGTAGGCTTCCCTCTCTACCAAACTAAGCCTTGGTTTATATTTTTATATTCCATATGACATTTTAATACAATTCAATTTTACAACACCTATTATTATTTTGTTTACAAAATAAGAATCAAATATTTATAATATTAAGTTGCTTAATATCAAGCTGCTCCCCTCTGAATTTAATGATTTATGCAGAACAGCAGTTAATAGCAGAAGCAGACCATCTGATTCATTTTTAAGCCAAGTAGTGCCACCAAGTGGTGGCAATTTTTTTCATAAAACACCACTCTGAAGCAACAGAAAGTTACACTGAAATACATTATTAGAATAGAAAAAGAAAATCAATCTGAGAATAAATTTTAAGCAAGTAAGTTTGTGAAATATTTTGGTACAAAGTCTGAAAACAAACCGAAAAGGTCAATCTTTTTGGAAAAGAGCTGTATGTATTACCCTGAAGAAACCTACAGTTTCAAAGTTAAGTTTTTTTTAGAAAGCAAACAATGAATATAATGCCACATTGTTTACTTTTCGTTGTTTGTTTTTTAGTCATTTTCTTTTTTTTTTCTTTTTAAAAAAAATTTTTTTTTTCAATGTTTATTTATTTTTGGGACAGAGAGAGACAGAGCATGAATGGGGGAGGGGCAGAGAGGGAGGGAGACACAGAATCGGAAACAGGCTCCAGGCTCTGAGCCATCAGCCCAGAGCCCGACGCGGGGCTCGAACTTACGAACCACGAGATCGTGACCTGGCTGAAGTCGGACGCTTAACGACTGTGCCACCCAGGCGCCCCCTTTAGTCATTTTCTTAAAAAGACTTACATTGCTTTAGAAATTAGTGAAACACATGCAGGGGAGGCACCTGAGTTTTACAACAGTATTACCCTCATTAAAGACAGGGAGACAGTAAGGAGAGTAGTAAATGATCTGTTTCAGGCCTCTCCTTGGCTTGTGGATCATCTTCCTATGTCTCTTCAAACTGTCTTCCTCTATATGCATGTCTGCATCCAAATATCCCTTTTTAAATAAGGACATCAGTTATAAGTGGATTTGCGCCATCCTCCTTAGTGACCTACCTTTAACTTGATTCCCCCTGTAAATACCCTATCACCAAATAAGGTTTACTCTGAGGTATTCCGAGATACCTACCTCAGGTCCTACTCTGCGGTGATGGGGATTAGGACTTCAAAAATGAACTAGGGATTGGGAGAGCAGTAACACTAACCCTTTGTATTTGAATATTTTTGATGACTATTTGTCTTATTTAAAAAGAAGAAAAGGGGCGCCTGGGTGGCGCAGTCGGTTAAGCGTCCGACTTCAGCCAGGTCACGATCTCGCGGTCCGTGAGTTCGAGCCCCGCGTCAGGCTCTGGGCTGATGGCTCAGAGCCTGGAGCCTGTTTCCAATTCTGTGTCTCCCTCTCTCTCTGCCCCTCCCCCGTTCATGCTCTGTCTCTCTCTGTCCCAAATAAATAAATAAACGTTGAAAAAAAAATTAAAAAAAATAAAATAAAATAAAAAGAAGAAAAATAGCTCTTAGGAATTATTAAATGATGAATACTTGTGATATTGTGATATATGAGAAACATTTGGTCTTCCTCCCAGTTTCTGGCACTCCTAAAACCCTTAGGAATTTCCTAAGTATAAGGAGTTATAAAAAAATTCTTTTGTTATGTTAATGAGGTGACTTTTGGAAATCACCTAAGACTGGGGACTGCTTGCCAGAGGTAGCCATGCTAACCATGTGTCCCACCTACCTGACCTCTGGAGGGGAGAAGGGTTAGAGGTTAGATCAATTGCTGATAATTTAATGAATCCTGTAAATATAATGAAGCTGTCATAAAACCTCAAAAGGATGGGGCTCAGAGAGTTTGTGGGTTCGTGAACACAGGGATGTGCTGCGAGGGTGGTGTGCCAGGAGAGGACAATGGAAACTGCACACTTCTTCCTGAGTTATATCCTTTTATAATAAACCGGAAATCTAGTAAGTAAACTGGTTTCCTGAGTTCTGTGAGCTGCTCTAGCAAATTAATCAACCCCAAAGAGGGGATCATGGGAACTTGTGATTTAGAGCCAGTAGGTTTGAAGTACAAGTAATAAAGTAACAACCCAGACTTGTAACTTGCATCCTAAATTCAAGAAGAGGGTCATGGGAACCTCTAACTGGTAACCAGTTGATCAGAAGCAGACCACAACCTGGGCTTGCAACTGGCATCTGAAGTTTAGGGGTGGGGGGAGTCTTAGAGAGCTGTAACATTAACCTGTGAAATAGTATCAGAATTGAGCTGAATTGTTTTTTTAATGTTTATTATTTTTTAGAGAGAGAGAGAGAAGGTGGGAGAGAAAGAGAAAGAGAGAGAGAGCACACGTGAGCAGGCAGGGGAGGGGCAGAAGGAGAGAAAGAATTGCCAAGCATGCTCCATGCTGTCAGTGCAGAGCCTGACACAGGGCCCTATCTCGCAAACCATGAGGTCATGCATGACCTGAGCTGAAATCAAGTCTATCTAATGCTTAACCAACTGAACCACCCAGGCGCCCCAGAATGAGCTGAATTGTAGGACACGAAGCTGATATCTGGAGAACTGCATGGTGGTGTGCATAGAAATCAACCCTCCATATACTGGAAATGGTTCCAGAACCTAATAATACTATTTTACTTTGGTAAACTATTACCAGCAAAATAAATGGCTAAATTTTAGTAGAAAGCTATACACACGCGCGCGCGCGTGCGCACGCACACACACACACACACTTTGATATTAGTAGTGTCATTTGGTTAACGTACAACCCAATTAGAATGTACACAGTCCTAGGCCTCATCTCCTAACACTCTTCTTATCACTGTACCCCAGCCATGCTGGCCTCCTTGCTATTTCTTGACCAGGCCCCACATACTTTGTATTTAATGTTTTCTGCCTGGAGTTCTTCCTCCACAGATTCTTCAGTTCCAGTGATCTTCTCAGTTCCTAAATAAAACAGCACCCTTAGTCACTCTTCATCCCCCTCTCTGGTCTTATTTGTCTTCACATTACTTATTAGTAGCTGACAGATTATATAGTTATATGATTATCTGTTTCCTCTCCCCTACCACAAAGTAAGCTTGAGAGCAGAGACTAAAGTTTCGTTCACTGATGCACCTCTAGCACCTAATACAGTACCAGTGTGACTGCTTTTTTGTGTATGATCATAAGCAGAAATAATTTTTAAAAATTAATCCATCTGCTTTCTCATTGGATCTGTTGGTTTCTTTCTAATCACTTCTTCATGCCTAGAGGCAGAGTGACCTTTTCAAGCTTACCCTCCTCTATGTAACACAACATTTTCCTCTATTTCAGGACAAAGTCCCAAATCTTTATCACAGCTGAAAAGGCTTTTTTTTTTTTTTAATGTTTTTATTTATTTTTGAAGGAGAGAGAGACAGAGCATGAGCTAGGGAGGAGCAGAGAGAGAGGGAGACATAGAATCTGAAGCAGGCTCCAGGGTCTGAGCTGCCAGTACAGAGCCCGACGCGGGGCTCGAACTCACGAACCGTGAGATCATGACCTGAGCCGAAGTCGGACGCTCAACCGACTGAGCCACCCAGGCGCCCCTGAAAAGGCTTTTTGCTGGGCCCTGCCTACCTTCCCATCTCTTTACTCCTCACAGTTCTCAGGGAATTCAACTACTCTGGCCCTCTCTCAAATTCCCCATTGTGTTCCTTCTCATCACAGGGACTCTGCACATGCAGTTCTTTTGGTCTGGAATCCTCTGTTCCCCTCCATCACATAAATTAGCTAACCTTAACTCCTAAGCTTCCTTCAGATCACAGCTCTAAATGTCACTTACTCTGGGAAGCCCTCCTTGAAAACTCTGTGTCAAGTTCCTCTGTCATATGCTTTTGTTTCTTTCAGAGCTCTGTCTTTCAAATATTTGATATAATTTTTGAAAAACGTATTTCTCCCAATGAATAGGAACCATGTTTTTGCTGTATATACTGTGTTTTAAGCAACTAGAAGGTGCTTGAATACCTAAATGAAGGGACACAGACAAAGCAGGCTAACTATAAGTGAATAATAAAGCCTGCAATTATTATGGGAATTCAACAAAGCAAACTTTCTTTTTTATTAACGTTAACTGTTTTATCCAGACACACTTCTTATTTCTGGGTAACTGCCTCTCCCTAGCCATCAGTGTGTACACAAAAGATAAAAACTTATTTAATATTTCCACTAATTGGAAAGTAAGAGTAATATAAATCTTTGCAACATTTATCATTATATCATTAGCTTTCAGGTGCTTTAAACAACAAAAGAACACACTTTTACTGTTTCTATACTGTTAATTATTAATATCACAGTAATTAAAATGGGTCATAATGAATTTTTCAAATTCATATCATAAATGATATAAAGTAAGGCTACAATATCCTCCCAGATTTATGACAGTTTTTCTAAGTACTTTAAAATACCTTCAGATGGCAAAGGTGCATACCTACCTGCCACAGTAAACCAAAAGTTGTTTATTGGACTTGGTTGGTATTGCACTCTAAGGATATGGTAAAATGTTGACTGCAAAAAACAATTCCAAATAATTTCATTCAACTCACTAATTCATTCAGTTACACAGAACATCTTGAACCCACTTAATGTTACAGAATGAACTGTGCCCTCACCCCCATCATATACTGAAGCCCTAACCCCAAGTATTCAGATTCTGACTATATTTAGAGACAAGGCCTTTAAACAGGTAACTAAAATGAGGCAGTTAGGGTAAGTCTTAATCCAAGTTGACTGGTGTCCTTAAAAGGAGGGATTAGGACATACAGAGAGACAACAAGGATGTATGCACACAGAGAAAACGCCATGTAAGGACACAGCAAGAAAATGGCCATCTAAAGCCAAGGAGAGAGGCCTCGGGAGAAACCAAACCTGCCTTGGACTTCCAGCCCTCAAAACTGTAAGAAAATAAATTTCTGTTGTTTAAACCACCCAGTCCATGATATGTTCTTATGGCAGCCCTAGTAGACGAATACACTTATACTGTATTTGAAGGATCTATTGTAATATATGTGAATAACTCGTTATTTTTGCCCTATGAATACACCAAACTGAGGTTACCTCCGCCATGCTTTACGCTAAATGTTGGGGCTTAAAAAAAAGAATATCTGTTTGGGCATATGAGCACCCTTGCCTAAGAAAAAATTTGGTCCTGCCTACTCATATTATTGCACCCCATGCAGCAGAGATATATTCCTACCTAGGTATCGACAGCAATTTCCTTAATGGTCAGAAGAGAACACCTTAGCTATTATTACCTGATATATTAAACATATGGATCTCTTTTGAGTCCATAATATAAAAAGCTTTACATAAGAAGTCCCTGTAAATGACCTTAATTAAAACAGTTTGCTAACTGTCCTTTTCTGTGGCTGAGAAAATTGTGAACTAGTGGTCAAAACCGTAAACGTGCTTTAGAAAAATTGAGACTTTTCAAAAACAGATTGCCAGAACTTCTTCCCTAGAGTTTCTGATTCAACTTTGCTATAGTTTTCCATTTTCCATAGTAGCTCTAATATGTAGTCAGAATCATCTAAAACAGGTTTCTCAACCACGTCTGCACCTGGAGACCTTTTAAAAACTACTGACACTTAGTCTCCTTCTGAAGAATTTAGGAATGTGGCTCTGGCACTGTTAGTTTTAAATATATATATTTAAAGAATTATTAAAAGAATACACATATATATTAAAGAAACTCCTAGGGAGCTAAAGGTGCAACCATGATTGAAAAACATAGTGTGGAATCCAGGTAGCATATGACTATATGTTGTGATTAATGTGAGGCATGTGCAACAGAATATTGGTATGTATGAATGATTATTGAAAGATATATTATCACATTCCACTGAACATATTTTCCTTAGTAGTAAAGACAGAGTAAATAATACTATATACTGTAGCACGTCTTCATTATGAAAGGCAACTGTGTGCCTTCAATTATCTAAGTAGAAAAGGAAATGAGAACATCAACAAAACACAGCAAACAGAATTCAACAATACATTAAAAAGTATACACACCGTGACCACGGGGCGGGGGCAGGGGATGGTTTATTTCTGGAATGCAAGGATAGTTTAACATAAGACAATCAATCAATGTAATATACATTAACAAAAAATAAGGATGAAAACAACATGATCATCTCAGTTGATGCAGAAAAAAACATTTGAAAAAATTCAACATTATTTCATGATAAAAACATTCAATGAACTAGGAATAGAATGAAATCATACATAATAAACGCAACATAATAAAGGCAATGTATGGAAAGCCCAGAATTCACAATGCACTCAAGGGCAAAAGACAGAAACCTTTCCTCCAAGATCAGAAACAGGACAAGGATGCCCATTTTTATTGTATCTATTTACACAGTACTGAAATTCGTATCCAGAGCAACTAGGCAAGACACAGAAACAAAAGGCATTCAATTTAGAAAGAAAGGAAGTTATTTTTGTTTGCAGATGACATGATCTTACAGGCAGAAAATTCTAAAGATGCCACAAAAAACCTGTCAGAAATAAATAAATTCAGCAAAGTTGCAGCATTCAAAAATCAACATACCCCCTACCTTACACCACTTAACAATAATTAACTCAAAATGGATTTAAGACTTGAATGTAAGTAAGACCTGAAAACATGAAACTCCTAGAAATAAACATGGTATTGACATGGGTATTGGCAAAGGCTTTTTTTTTTTTTAATTTTTTTTTAATGTTTATTTATGTTTGACAGAGAGAGAGAGAGACAGGGCACGAGTGGGGGAGGGGCAGAGAGAGGGAGACACAGAATCTGAAGTAGGCTCCAGGCTCCGGGCTGTTAGCACAGAGCCCAACGCGGGGCTCGAACCCACAGACTGCGAGATCATGACCTGAGCCGAAGTCAGACGCTCAACCGACTGAGCCACCCAGGCGCCCCAAGGGCTTTTTGAATATGACACCTTAACAAGCAACAAAATAGTAAGAGGGATTATATCAAATTAAAAGGCTTCTGTAAACCAAAGGAAACAATCAGAAAGTAAAAAGACACCCTACAGAATGGGAAAAAAATATTTCCAAACCATAAATATAAAAAGGGATTAACACCTCAAACGTATAAACGTACAACTGAATAGCTGGAAAACAAATAATACAATTAGAAATGGTGCAAAGGATCTGAATAGACACTTTTCTTAAAAGATGTATAAATGGCCAACAGGTACATGAAAAGATGCTCAATACCACTAGTGAGTAGAGGTATGCAAATCAAAACCACAATGAGAGAGGGGTGCCTGGATGGTTCAGTCAGTTACGTATCTGACTTCGGCTCAGGTCATGATCTCCTGGTTAGAGGGTTCGAGCCCCATGTCGGGCTCTCTTCTGTCAGCACGAAGCCCACTTTGAATCCTCTGTCTCCCCCTCTCTCTGCCCCTACCCCATGCACACGCATGTGCACTCTCTCAAAAATAAATGAACATTAAACAAAAATTTTAAAAACCACATGAGGTATCACCTCACTCCTGTTAGGATGGTCATGATCAAAAAGACAAGTAACAAATGCTGATAAAGACATAGAGAAAAGGAACCCCTGTATACTGGTGGTGGAAATGTAACTGGCCTAACCACTACGGAAAACAGCATTTAGTTCCTCAAAAAATAGACCTACCCTAGGATCCAGCAATTCCTGGGCATTTACCCAAAGAAAACAAAAACACTAACTTGAAAAGATATCTGCTACCTATGTTCATAGCAGATTATTTACAATAACTAAGACATAGAAACAACCTAAATGTCCAATGACAGACGAACAGATGAAGAAGTTGTGGTAAATATATACAACAGAATATTATTCAGCTGTAAAAAATGAGGAAATCCTGCCATTTACAACAAGGGTGGACCCTGAAGGCATTATACTACGTGAAGTAAGTCAGAGAAAGGCAAATAATGTATGACCTCATCTACATGTGGAGTCTAAAAGGAGAAGAAACCCCACAAATTCATGAAGAGACCAAATTTATGGTTACCACAGGTGAGGTGGTGGTGGGGAGGGTACTGGAGAAAGGTGGCTAAAAAATACAACTTCCAGTTACAAGATAAATAAGTACTACAGACAGAAGGTACAACATGATGACTATAGTTAATACCACCTTAAGACATACAGGAATGGTGTTAAGAGAGTAAACCCTAAGAGTTCTCATCACAAGGAAAAAAATTCTTTCTCATGTTTTGCTTTTTCTATTTTATCTATATGATGATGGACGCTAACTAAACTAATGGCAGTAATCATTTAACAATGCAGCTGACCCTTGAAAAACACAGGTTTGAACTGTGTGGGCCCAGTTATAAGCAGATTTTTCACAGTACAATACTGTAAATGTATTTTCTCTTCCTCATGATTTTCCTAATAACATTCTCTTTTCTCTAGCTTATTTATTGCAAGAATGGTACCTAACACATGTCACACAAAATGTGTGTTAATCAACTCTCCATGTTATCGGTAAGTCTTCTGATCAACAGTTGGCTATTAGAATTAAGTTGCTGGGGAGTCAAAAGGTATATACGTGGATTTCTACTGTGGACAGGGTCAGCACCCCTCGCTCCCACGTTATTCAAGGATCAACTAGATATGTAAGTAAAACCATTATGCTGCACACCTTAAGTTTATATAGTGACGCATGCAAATTATATCTCAATAAAACTAAGAAAAAATTAAAAATAACAATAGAGGGGGGAAAAACATGCAAAGGTTGACTGCATTTCTCAAAATAAACAATGACCAATCTGAAAAAAAAAACCACTTAAAATGATACCATTTAAAAAACCATCAAAAAGAATACAGTATTTAGGAATAAACCTAATCAAAGAGGCTAAAGACTTACTACTGAAAAAACTATATTGCCAAAAGAAATTGAAGATGATAAAAGTAAAAGACATCCAGTGTTCATGGATTAGGAGACTTAATAACATTAAAATATTAATACTACTCAAGGTAGATTTAATCCAATCCTTATCAATATCCCAATGGCATTTTTGCAGACAAAAAATTTCATTCTAAAACTTACATGGAATTTCAAGGGACCTTAAATAGCAAAAACAATCTTGAAAAAGAAGAACAAAGTTACAAGTCACACTTACTCATTTTAAAACTTACACAAAGCTACAGTAATCAAAACAGTGTGGTAGTGGTACAGACTACAGACTACACTCCCACATATAGGATCATACGATTTTTTGACAAGGATGTCAAGAACATTCCAAAGGGATAGACAGTCTTCTCAAAAAATAATGCTGAGAAATCTGAATTAACATGAAAAAGAATGAACTCTTGGACTCTTACTTTCAAATGTTCAATCAACATCATATACCTGGAATAAATACCACCTGCTTATACTATATAATTGTTTTTACACATTATTTGGTTCAATTTGCTAATATTTTCTTGAGAATTTTTTGTGTCTAAGGTTAGAGACGTTAAGTCTACAGTTTTCTTGTTTTTGTACTTTCTCTGCCTAGTTTTGGTATCGGTGTAATACTAGCTTCATAAAATGAAATGGAAAGTGTTCCCTCTTCCATTTTCTGGAAAAGATTAGATATAATTGGTGTTAACTCTTCTTAGATTTGTTTAAAATAATTCTCCAGTTTGGAATTTTCCAGTTAAACTTCCATCTTGGCCTAAAGATTTCTTTTTTGGAAGTTTCACAATTCTAAATTCAATGTCCTTACTAGTTATTGGTCTATTAAACATTAATTGTGTATTGAGTAAGTTGCAGTTGGTTGTGTTTTTAAGATATTGGGCCATTTCATACTAATTGTTAAATTTATGTCTGTAAAATTGTTCATAGTAAGCTCTTATCATCCCTGTAATATCTATAGGGTCTACAGTGATATCCACCATTACATTATTAAATAGGTAATTTTTATCTACTTTCTATCTTTATCAGTCCTGCTAGTTTATCAAGCTTATTGATTTTTCATATAAGTAGCTTTCCATTTCAGTGATTTTTCTCTCTTTAATTTCATTTATTTCTACTCTTAAATTTATTATTTTCATTTTCTGTTTACTTTGGGCTTAGTTTGCTTTTCATTCTCTATTATATGAAATCTTTCCCTTTTCAAATGTAACATTTTAACACGCTAAATTTCTCAACATTGCTTCAGCTGCATTCCTTGTATTTTGTTATGTCGTATTTTCATTTCCATTAAATTTCTTTTTCTGAGAATTTTTAAGCCATGGATTATTTAGAAGCAGGTTTAATTTTCAATAGACAGATATTCTCCTATTACTGACCTCTAATTTGATTCCATTATGGTCACAGAACACTCTATATGATTTAGATTCTTATACATTTCTTCAGGCTTGTTTCATTGCTGAAAGGGGTTGTCTATCTTCATGAGTGTTTCATGGGCACTTGATTAAAATGTGTATTCCTATGTGGTTAGGTAGAATGTTCTATATGTGTCATTTAGATCCTGTTGGTTTATCGTATTCAGATTTTTTATATTCTTGCTGGTTTTAGGTCTAATAGTTTTATCAGTTGCTGAGAGGAGAATGTTAAAGTGTTCAATTATAACTGTGGATTTATCTCTTCCTTTTTCAACTTTATCTTCTTTTTTATTTTATTTTTTTAGTGTAGATTAGGGCTCTATCATTTGGTATATACACATTTAGGATCATTATGTCTTCCTGGTAGATTGATGCTTTTATCATTATTTAATGTACCTCTTGGTCTCTAGTAATTTTTTCTATTCTGAAGTCAACTTAACAGAAATTAATGTAACCATTCTTGCCTCTTTTTTAAGTTAATATTTGCATGGTATATCCTTTTTCATCTTTTTATTTCCAGCCTACTTATGTCATTGAATTTGAAGTAAATTTCTTGTAAGCTACATATAATAGAGTTGTGTCTTTCATCTACTCTGTCATTTTCTTTTTTTTTTTGATTGATATATTTATACCATTGACATTTAAAGTAATTTCCAACCTGCAAATTAAATGTTCCTATTTACTTGTGGCAGGCATGACAGTGTTAGAAGAGCCACTTAAAAATCAGAAGAATAATGACTCAATATAGAGAACCTCACTTAAACAGATACAAAAGGAATCAGACAAAACTTTATAAAACACAACCAAATAAATATTCTGGTGCTGAACAACAATTAAAATGAAAAATTCATTAGTGTATTTCAAAAGGAGATCTGAGCAAGTAGAAGAGACTATCAGTGAACGTGAAAGTAGATCAATTGATATTATATAGTCTGAGAAGTAGAAAGACTAAAGAATGAAGCAAAATGAGGCTAAGAGACCTGTGGACACCATCAAATGTACCAATCTATTTATAATGAGAGATGAAGAAAGAGAGAAAGAGGTAGAAAGAATATTTCAACAAATAATGGACATATATATCCAAAATCTGATTAAAGACATGAAACTGAACAGCCAACAAATTCAACAAACTCCAAGAAAGATAAACTCCAAATAGATCCAGACTAAGTCACATTAACATAAAATGGTCAAAACACAAACACAATGAATGAATAATTAAACAAACAGGAGAGAAGTCATATACATTGGGCTGTAAGTAAGATTACAAGCTAATTTCTCAGGGTACCTGGGTGGCTCAGTCAGTTAAGTATTGGACTCTTGATTTCGGCTCAGGTCATGATCTCATTAGATCTCATTAGATCAAACCCTATGTAGGGCTCCACACTGGGCACGGAGCCTGCTTAAGATATTCTCTCTCTCGGGGGCGCCTGGGTGGCTCAGTCAGTTAAGCGTCCGACTTCAGCTCAGGTCATGATCTCACAGTCTGTGAGGTTGAGCCCCGCGTCGGGCTCTGTGCTGACAGCTCAGAGCCTGGAGCCTGCTTCAGATGCTGTGTCTCCCTCTCTCTCTGCCCCTCCCCTGCTCATGCTCTGTCTCTCTCTGTCTCAAAAATAAATAAAAACATTAAAAAATAAAATAAAATAAAATAAAATAAAATAAAATAAAATAAAAAATCATATTATAAAAAAAAAGATATTCTCTCTCTCTCCCCCCCACCCTTGCCGCTCCCCTGCTTGAACATGCTCTCCTCCTCTCTCTCTCTCAAAAAAAAAAAAAAAAAAAAAAAAAAAAAAAAAAAAAAAAAAAAAAATAAAAAAAAAAAAGCTAGTTTCTCATCCTATACCATGGAGGCCACAAAGCACTGACATAATAAAGTAGAGAAAGAAAGAGGGGCACCTGGGTGGCTAGTTGGTTAAGCATCTGACTCTCGATTTTGGCTCAGGTCATAATCTCATGGTTTGTGAGATGGAGCCTCTTGTTGGGCTCTGCACTGACAGAGTGGAGCCTGCTTAGGATTCACTCTCTTCCTCCCTCCATCTCTGCCTCTCCCCTGCTCACACTCTCCCACTCTCTCAAAATAAATAAACTTAACAAAAAAAGTGCTGAAAGAAAAAAAATTGACCAAAAATTCTATACCCAGCAAAATTATCCTTAAAAAAAAAAAAAAAAAAAAGGAGGATTACAACAGTCTCAGATAAATAAAAGCTGAAGATAGTTGACCACTAGTAGACCTGCCCCACAAGAAATGTTAAAGGGAATCATTCAGCTACAATGAAAGGACATTATATCATAACTCAAAGCTATCAAAAAAAGTAACAATGATAAAGGCAACTACATGTGTAAACATAAAAGCCAGTACTACTGTATAAAGTAACTTAGGACAGTAACAACAAAACAGAAGAACGATGGAGCTGTATAAGAACAGTTTTTACACTACTGATACAGAGCTGGTATTAATTCAAACTAGAATGTTATAATCTTAAGATATTAATTGAAATTGTCAAAGTAAACACAAGAGAACTAAAAAATACACATAAAAGGAAATGAGAGGAAATGAAAATGATGCACAACACAAAGACCAATTAACACAAAAAAGGCAATAATGGATAGAACTACACAGATTATCAATAAGACGAATTGGACGCACCAGACATATACAGAATAATCTACCCAACAACAGCAGAATATACATTCTTTTCAAGTACATATGGAACATTCTTCAGGACAGACCACATGTTAGGCCACAAAACAAGTCATAAATATTCAAGAATGAAATGATACAAATACCTTTTCTGACCAAAATGGAATGAAACTAGAAATCAATAGCACAAAGAAAACTGGAAATCCACAAATCTGTGAAAATTTAACAACACACTCGTAAACAACCAAAGGGTCAAAACAAAGAGAAAAAGGGAAATTAGAAAATACCCTGAGACAAAGAAAAATGAAAACACAACATAACAAAACTTGTGGAACACAATGAAAGCAATGCTAACAGGGGAAATGTATAGTTGTAAATAAGTTAAAAAAAAAGAAAAAATCTTAAATCAACAACCTCACTTTACAACTGTAGAAATTATAAATGGAAAACATTAACACAAAGCTAGAAGAAAGAAGGAAATAATATACATTACAGCAGAGACAAAACAATAGTAAAACAATAGTAAAAACAATGAAACAAAAGGTCGGCTTTATGAAAAGATCAACAAAATTGACAAGTCCTCAGCGAGCTAATTAAGGAAAAACAGAAGACTCGAATTAACATCAATTCTCTTAAAACTCTTCCAAAAAATTGAAGAGGAGGAAACATTTCCAATCTCATTCAATGAGGCCAACATTACTTATTCTGGTACCAAAGCTAGACAAAGACACAAGAAAACTACAGACCAGTATCTCTGATGAATACAAAAAATCCTGAACATAATAAAAGCAAACTGATTTCAATAGCACACTGAAAGGATTATTACACCATGACCAAGTGGGATTTATTCCCAGAAGGCAAAGATGATTGAACACATGAAATCAATCAGTGTAATATACATTAACACAATGAACAAACACTACATAACCACTCAATTGATGCAGAAGAAACATTTAACAAAATGCAACACCATTTCATGATATAAAAACATGGTAAAAAACTAGGAATAGAAGAAAACTACCTCAATATAATAAGGCCCATTTATGAAAAGCACACAAGTAAAAATCACACTCAATGGAAAAGAAAGCTTTTCCTCTAACATCAGGAATAAGACAAGGTTGTATGCTCTTGCTACTCCCATCAAACATAGTACTAGAAGTCCTCACAAGAGCAGTTAGGCAAGAAAAAAATAAAGCCATTCAAATTGGAAAGGAAAAAATAAAACTATCTCTCTTCATAGACAACCTTATGCAGAAAACCCAAAAGACACCAAAAAAAAAAAACAAAAAAAAAAACCCCAAAACTATTATAACTAAATAAACAAATTCACCAATGTTGTAGGATATAAAATTAACACACAAAAATCAGTTGTATTGGGGCGCCTGGGTGGTTCAGTCAGCTAAGTGTCCAACTTCAGCTCATGTCATGATCTCATGGTTCATGTGTTCAAGCCCCACATCGGGCTCTGTGCTGACAGCTCAGAGCCTGGAGCCTGCTTCAGATTTTGTGTCTCCCTCTTTTTCTGCCCCTCCCCCACTTATGCTGTGTCTTTCTCTCTCTCTCTTAAAAATAAATAAATGCTAAAAAAAATCAGTTGTGTCTATACACTAACAATAAACAACCTCGAAACAAATTAACAATGTCATTTACAAAAGCATCAATAAAAATAAAAAACAGGAATAAACTTAACCAAGGAGATGAAAGACTTGTGCACTGAAAATCATAATACATTGCCGAAGAAAATTAAGAAAAACATAAACGGAAAAATAACCAGTGTTCAAGGACTGGGAGACTTAATAAGTCCATATTATCCATATTATCCAAAGCAATCAACAGATTCAACATAATGACTATCAAATTCCCAATGGCATTTTTGGGGGGGAAAAGTAGATAAATTTACCCTAAATTTCATATGAAATCTCAAGGGATCTCAAAAGTCAAAGCAATTTTGAAAAGGAAGAACAAAATTGCATGTCTTACATTTCTTAATTTCAAAATAAATTTGCAAAGCTATAGTAATCAAAACATTCTGGTACTGGCATAAAGACAAACAGACCAAAGGAACCGAAAAGAGAGTCTGGAAATACACTCACAAAACAGTGAAATGATCTCTGCCAAGGATGCCAAAACCTTTCAACAAAAACTGGATACTCTCTTCAACAAATGATTCTGGGAAAATGGGATAAACACATACAAAAGGGTGAAGCTGGATCCTTATTTTATACCATAAACAAAAATTAACTCAAAATGAGCCACAGACCTAAATGTAAGATCTAAAACTATAAAACTCTTAGGAGAAAACATAGAGGAAAAGTCTTCGTGACATTTAACTTGACAATAATTTCTTGAATATGATATCAAAAACACAGACAACAAAAGCAAAAATAGACAAATGGAAGTACATCAAACTTAAAAACTTCCATGCATCAAAAGGCACAATCAGCAGAGTGAACAGGCAGGTAACAGAATGGGAAGAAATATTCAGAATATTTGAATATTTGAATATGAACAGAATGGGAGAAAATATTACCAAATGTAGACATGGTAACTAGTTAATGTCTAAAATATATGTTAAAAATTCTTGCAGAACAAAAAAACAAATAACTCAATTAAAAAATGGGCAAAGGACTTGAAAAGATGTTTCTCTAAATATAATCTACAAATGTCAACAAGCATATGAAAAAAGTGCTCATCACCATTAATCATCAGAGAAAGGCAAATCAAAGCCATAATGAAGTATCACTGCCATCCATTAGGATAGTTCCCTCAAAGAAATGACAGAAAATGACAAATGTTGGTGAAGATGTGGACAACCTAGAACCCTGTGAACTATTTGGGGGACTGTAAAGTGGTGCAAAAACAGGATGGAGGCTCCTAGAAAACTTAGAAATAAAACTATCATATGATCCAGCCATAACAACACTTTGAGGTATATATTCAAAAAAATTTAAGGAAGACTCTGAAGGATATTTGCATACTCATGTTTATAACAACACTATTCACAATAGCCAAGAGGTGGAAGCAACCCAAACATCTACTGATGGATAAATCAATAAAGGAAATGTGGTATATAAATACAATGAAATACTATAAAGCCTTAAACAGGAAGAAAATCCTGTCACAAGCTACCAAATGGATGAAGCTTAAGAACATTATGCTAAGTGAAATAAGTCAGTCACAAAAAGGCAAATATTATATGATTCCTTTTATATGAGGTATCTAAAATAGTCAAATTCATGAGAACACAAAGTTGAATGTGGTCACCAGGGGCTGGGAGGAAGGGCAAAATGGGAAGCTGTTGTTTAATCGGTATCGAGTTTCAGATTTACAAAATGAAAAAGTTCTGGATATCTGTTTCACAAAATATACTTCAAAAGTATACTGTGAATATACTTAATACTATTGAACCATAAACTTGAAAATGATTAAGATGTGCATAGTAGCACTATTCACAAGAGCCTGAAGTTTTAAGCAACCCAAATGTCCATCCACAGGTGAATGGATAAAGAAACTATAGCACAGCCATACAACAGAATGTTATTCTTATTCAGGCATAAAAAGAAATGAAGTACTCATATGGTACAACATGGATCAGCCTCAAAAACATTATGCTAAGTGAAAGAAGCCAGACACAAAAGGTTACATACTATACAAGGCATTTCATATGAAATATCCAGGATAAGCAAAGTCATAGAGATAATAAGCAGATTAGTGGTTGCCAAGGGCTGTGAGTAGAGGGAAGAACGAGGACTGACTGCTTACTGGGTACAGGGTTTCCTTGCGTGTGATGAAACATAATGAAACTGATTATAGGTATAACTGCACAATATTGTAAATCTAAAAGGTCACTAAATTTTATACTTTAAAATTAATAATATATTTTAGGTTAATTGTACCTTCAAGAAAAAAAATCAATTGCATTTCCATATACTAACAATGAACATACAAAACCTGAAGTTAAAATCACAATACTATCTCCTTAATGAAACATAAAATACCTGTGTGCTGAAATTCCAAACGCTAATGAAAGAAATAAAGACCTAAATAATGGAGAGACAGATTGGAAGATCAATCAATATAGTATAGACTTATTCTTCCCAAAGTGATCTATAGGTTTATTACAAATCCTATCAAACCCTGGGAATGATTTTGATAGACATAAACAAGCTTATTTTAAACTTTATATGAAAAGGTACAGGCTTAGATTAGCTAAAATAAACTTGAAAAGAATAAAGTGGGAAAATCATTACAGCATATTATATCACAGTATACAACATACTATACACTTAAATTACAACACAGTGTACACCTATAATCGTCAAGACAGCTTGGTACTGGATAGACATATAGACCAAAGGAACAGAATAGGAACCCAGAAACAGATCCACACAAATATGCCCGACTAATTTTTGACAAAGCTCCAAAAGCAGTTCATAGAGGAAAGATAGCCTTTGCAACAAAATGGTGCTAGAGAAATTAAATGTCCATAGGACAAAGAAGAACCACAAACTGAATCTTACAACTCATAAAAAACTAACTCAGAATGGATCACCACAGACTTGAATGTAAAAAGCAAATCTACAAATTTTTTAGAAAAAAAAAATAAGGAAATCTCTTCAGGATTTAGAGCAAAGAATTCCTAGACCCTGACAACAAGAGCACAATTGAAAAAAAAAAAAAAAAAGATAAACCGAATATTATCAAAATTTGAAATTTTAAAGACCTTGTCAAGAGGATAAAAACACAACTTACAGACTGGGAGAAAGTACTTAGAAACCCCTTATCTGACAAAGGACCAGTAGCTCTAATATATAACTCTCAAAACAACAGTAAAATAAATAAATAAGCAATCCAATTAGAAATTGAGCAAAAGACATGAACAGACATTTCATTTAAGAGGAGATAAAAAATGCAAAAAAATCACTTGAAAAGATGTTGAGCATCATAAGCCATTAGAGAAATCCAAATTAAAAACACAATGAGATATCACTACACACTTTTCAGAATGGCTACAGTAGAAAAAAATTCAAAATTACTTCTAGCACCTAATGCTTGCAAGAATATAGAGAAACTGGATCACTTATTTACTACTGAAAAACAATTTGGCCAGTTGTGATAAAACTAAACATGTAGCTAGCATTTGTACTCAGCAACTGCACTCTGGGGCATTTATTCTAGAGAAATCGTAACTGATGTTTATACACAAACCTGTACACAAATGTTCATATGAGCTTTATTCATAATAGCCCCAAAATGGAAATAATCTAGACTTCTGTTCTTCCATAGGTGAAGAGTTAAACTGTGAAACACTGACACCATGGAATACTACTTAGCAATAAAAACAATGAACTAATCAATGTGTATCTACAATTTGGATGAATCTTGAGGGAACTGTCCTGATAGAAAAAAACAACACCAACATGTTGTACATTTGTATATACATATGATTCCATTTATATAACATTGCTGAAATGAAAAAAATTACAGAAATTGCAAACATTATTGCTTACAAGGGATTAGAGAATGGGGAGAGAGGAATCAAGTAAGTTATGAAATGGCATCATTAGGCACTGTTGGAAGGGAAGAACATAGAAGGAATGAAGTATAAATATGTATGGTTATAGGGAAATTTAAGGGGGAGAATATTACTTAAATAAAAGTATAACCTTTTATAAGCTAGAAAAACTAACTTGTCTGCCACTCTGTCATCTAACTAAAAATAAAATTTGATTAGATATTAAATACTATATGTAAGTAGTGACATTATTCAACAAATATTTATTGAGTATCTCTGTAAGAAGAACTACTCTAGATGGTGAGTATACAATGGTGAACAAACCAGGCAAGGTCCTACTCATATATAACTTTTCTCCAAATGATTTTCTCTACCTGCCCCCCCCCCCACCTACATCCCCCTCCAAATGATTTTCTGAATCATGAGTAACCTTAAGTCTTCAGGACGTTTTAACCTAAACTTTGCTACTCAGACTGAAAAATGTCTCCATCACCAAATATTATCAGAATTCATAATTAGCTACTATGTATTAGACAATGTTAATGGAAATCCAAGACTTAACACATTTAACATACTCTTAGCAACTCAAGTATCTTTGGTAAGATTCCTGCCATCAATAGTATGATTATTTATTCATTAATGGTATTAAATCTTGTTTAATTAATAAGGAGAGGCCAGAAACTCTAATAAAAACAGCATCGCATAAATCTATAAGGAGCAAACCATTTTTCAGTAATCTTTAAGTCTTTTTATTCCCCCTACCACCACTCTGAAGTCAGGCCAGTATTCTCCTGCTATTAACTGGTCATCCTGAATCCAATCTAGCTTCTCCAATCTGTTCTCCACATGTTTGTTTGTTTTTTAATCTTTATTTATTTTTGAGAAAGAGAGACAGAGCATGAGAGGTGGAGGGGCAGAGACAGAGGGTGACACAGAATCGAAAGCAGGCTCCAGGCTCTGAGCTGTCAGCCCAGAGCCCCACGCATGGCTTGAATTCATGAACCATGAGATCATGACCTGAGGTGAAGTCAGATGCTCAACCGACTGAGCCACCCAGGGACCCCTATTCTCCACATTTTAATTAGGGATGTTTTTCTTTTGTTGCTGTTTTTTTTTTTTTTTTTTTTTTTAATTTGAGAGAGTGAGAGAGAGAGAGCGAGCAAGAGAGCACACGTGGGAAAGAGGGGCAGAGGAAGAGAGAGATTCAACACAGAGTTTGATCCCATAACCCTGGGATCACGACCTGAGCCAAAACCAAGAGTTGGATGCTCAACCAGCTAAGCTACCCAGGTGCCCCAATTAGGGATGTTTTTTCTAAAAAACAGATCTGATCATGTCACTTCTTCACATTTTAACTCCTTAAAATGATGTCTCATTAGAGTTAATCCAACTCCTTTATTTTTTTTCAATGTCTATTTGCATGTCTATTTTTGTCTTTAATGTCTATTTAATGTCTACTGACAGAGAACAACAGATCATTAGCGGGGAAGGGGCAGAGAGAGAGCGAGACAGAATCTGAAGGAGACTCCAGGCTCTAAGCTGTCAGCACAGAGCTTGATGTGGGGCTTGAATTCACCAACTGTGAGATCATGACCTGAGCCAAAGTTGGATGCTTAACCGACTAAGCCACCCAGGCAACCCAATCCAAACTTCTTAAAATGGTTTATAAAGCCCTCAATAAAATATCTTAAGACTTACTCTCCCTTTTATCTCTTGATACTACCAGCTCCTCCCCCTCACTCCATGTAGAACTCTACACTCAAGATATGCCACATTTTTGGGGTGCCTGGGTGGCTCAGTCAGTTAAGCCTCTGACTTGATTTCAGCTGGGGTCATGATCTCACAGTTTGTGGGATTCTCTCTCCCTCTCTCTCTGCCCCTCCCCCACACGAGCTCCTTCTCTATCAAAATAGACATAAACAGGGGCGCCTGGGTGGCGCAGTCGGTTAAGCGTCCGACTTCAGCCAGGTCACGATCTCACGGTCCGTGAGTTCGAGCCCCGCGTCAGGCTCTGGGCTGATGGCTCAGAGCCTGGAGCCTGTTTCCGATTCTGTGTCTCCCTCTCTCTCTGCCCCTCCCCCATTCATGCTCTGTCTCTCTCTGTCCCAAAAAATAAATAAACGTTGAAAAAAAAATTCAAAATAGACATAAACAATTTTTTAAAAAAAGATACACATTTTTTTGTCAGTTGCTCCAATCTTCCCTTCTCTTTTCTCTCATCTTTTCCACATGTTATTTCTTTTACTAACAACAGTCCTTCCCCAAATTTTTATCTAGATAAATCATTAACAGTTCTTCCAGGTTTTAGTTTAAATGTCACTTCTTGGCATATTTCCATTCAATCATTCAATAAATCTTTACTAAATGCTTATTGAGAGTCAAGTGCTATACTCCGTGCTTATATATTAGTAAATAAAACAGACGTGGTCTTTGCCATCCAGGAACACAAACTCTAACAACACTAATCACATTTTATTGTAATTACATGTTTCGTCATCTTTCCTCTTCATACTAATAACTAGTATCAGTTACAAGCCAAAAGCAATGTAGCTGTAATAACCAACTCAGAAAACAATGAATAAATCAATAAAATCTAAGTATACTGATAACTGATCATATGACAGATATACCCATAGTTCCCAGCCTTGATAGAAGACCCTAAAATGTTTCAAATATCTCTTCAATGGTCAGTCATCTCAAAAGAACAGTAGATTAGAGGTCAGAAGACTTATGTTCTAATTCTTCTATCTTTGCAATTCTCTATCTGACTTCACACTAGTCTTTTATTATTTACAAATCACATACTCTTAAGTACAACAGTGTAATACGTAAGTGAATGATCAATATGGAGTCTTTCACAGTATAATTTATTTCTTGATTGGTTCAAAATTAGACTTGTTAAAAAAGTTTAGGGGGCAGCTGGGTGGCTCAGTCGGTTAAGCATCTGACTCACGATATCGGCTCAGGTCATGATCTCACAGTTCATGAGTTTGAGCCCCACATTGGGTTCTGTGCTGATGGTGCAGAGTCTGCTTGGGATTCTGTCTCTCCATCTCTCTGTCCCTGCCCTACTTTGTACACGCACACTCTCTCTCTCTCAAAATAAATAAATAAACTTAAAAAAAATTAAAAAATAAAGTTTGAAAAACAGAACAAGGAAACCATTTTAAATAATGACTTCCAAAACTATAATAAATTATAAACTTTAGTACACTTAAGAAAATGCCAGTAATTCTGATAACACGGACATCCAGTTAAATGAAACCATTTTATAAAATAATTTCTAGCAACTAAAATAAGACTTTTAGTTCATACTCCCTCTGCCCACATTTTCCCAAGGCCATCCTACAATCAAAATCCTACTCTTTTCTTCAAGGCTCAACTCAAACACCACCTTCCTTCAACAAAGCCCTTCCTGATCTTTCCCTTCAAAATTCCCCTATATATTATGTTCATGAGCTATAATTAGCTATATGGCACTGAAAATTCAAATTACCAATGCACACTTAAACATATAGCAAAGTGCCTAGAACATTATGTTTCAGTTAAGGCTTACTGAATATCTTGTTTTATTTAGCACCTCTATTTATAGTTTAGACCTACCACAGAAGGTTAAACTATAGTAATATCAAAATTCTTTGGTTTGACAGGGCAGTTTTATGGTTCCCTGTTCACACACTGGAATGACATTTGCCACTTTGCCTTTAACTGTCAAGTTGAAAACCACTTCAGATTTGAGGATAAACTTTTATAACAAGTACAGGTCTAGATGAAACTTTCTTTGGAAAAACAGAATGAGAAAATAGTTTCCAAAACAAATCAATGCAGCCTACTTAACCTTTTAGACAAATTAAACAACAAAGTGAAACCAAGGATGAGTTTTCAGAGGTATAGGCAAACAGATATAATCATATCCAGGAGAAAAGGCATCACATTGGAAAATACTACACAAAAAAATACACCCCAAAGAAGGCAATAAAAACAATTCAGAGAAAGCCATCATAACGTTAAGGATTTTCTCAGCTCTTTTTTTTTTTTTATCTTAAATTTAGTAATTTCTACAAGCTAGATAAGAGACATTTACAGCTTATCACACATGCTGAGGGTGGTAAAGACACACATACACATACACACACATACACACACACAGTTTTCTAAAGCTTTAGTTACAAGAAACAACAGCTTTTGAGCAGCATGTTATTAATCTAAATTTAATTAACCTAATACTTAGTAATGGTTTTTATTTTTATTTTATTTACAGACTACACTAGCATTAGTTTGGAGCAAATTACAAAGAAATCCATCACAAGGAAATATGTGTTCTAAGTAAACAGTATGAAGGTAACAAGACAAACAATCTGATTATTCAATATTAAATAACTGAATGCAACACATAAAACACAATAGTATGTTAATTGGTGGATTTAACAATAAAGGAGAAAAATCTTTGCCAATTATATATTCTTTGATGGAATTAAGTTATGATGAAGGGGACATAGCAAACCTTTGAGGAATCTCACAACTAAAGGAATACACCAGCCTTCTCTAGGCTCAGACCTTGTTTGTGGCAACATAGCTAAGCACGCCAAGAAAGTCGGAATTGTCATAAATACAGGACCCATTATGGTGCCTCTCTCAGGAAAATGGTGAAGAATAATGAAATAAGCCAGCACATCAAGTACACTTGCTCCTTCTGGGACAAAACCAAGATAAAAAGACAAGCTGTGGGCATCTGGCGTTGGGATTCCTGCGTGAAAATGGTAGTTGGTAGTGCCTGGACCTGCAACACCACCTCCACTGCCACAGTAAAGTCTGCCATCAGAAGAATGAAGGAGTTCAATGACCAGTAGAAACTCTACCATTTGAAACACCGCTATGCTGGGGCGCCTGGGTGGCGCAGTCGGTTAAGCGTCCGACTTCAGCCAGGTCACAATCTCGCGGTCCGTGAGTTCGAGCCCCGCGTCAGGCTCTGGGCTGATGGCTCAGAGCCTGGAGCCTGTTTCCGATTCTGTGTCTCCCTCTCTCTCTGCCCCTCCCCCGTTCGTGCTCTGTCTCTCTCTGTCCCAAAAATAAATAAAAACGTTGAAAAAAAAAAATTTGAAACACCGCTATGCTATAATGAGTGGGTTCGTTTTGTAGCAAAATTACTTTGGCTTGTTGTGAAATTTATTAATTTGATGTTCCAATTTGTGTCACATTAATTTTGCTTTCTCAAAAGACCTAGAAATTTAAAATCCTTCTAATTAAAAAAAATGCACCAATAAATACACTTTTCACTGATTAGACTGACATGGATTAAAACACAAGTTAATATTCAGTGGGGTGTGGGGAAAGAGATATTCTCAAACACTGCTAACAAAAATGTTAAGTGATACAATCTTATTGCAATTTTGCAATATATATCAGAAATTAAAATGCACATATACACTCACCTGCAAACCACTGCTACAAATTATCCTACATTCTCACACAATTCCAATAATTTAGTGAAACATATATACAGTGAAGAATATTGATTGCAGCATTATATAAACAGGAAAAAACCCTGAGATTTACCCAAGTATCTCTATCAGTAAGGAAACAATTATATTAAATGTAATACATATATGGAAAAATGTCCAAGATATAACTGGCAACTGGAAGAGAAAGATGTAGAATATATACCTGTTCTTTCTGATGATTTATGGGGAGTACAGAGCTGGGTGAGAGAGGGAAGTTTTACTTATTGGAAACATTTCTATATTATTTGCTCTTATGCAAATAAGCTTATGTGACTTCTTTAAAAAATAACATTTCCAAAATCCTAAATGTTACTTGGAATATATTTGAAAAAGGTAAAATGCACATTGTGCAATCTCATCTAGAACGAAGAACATATTTTTGTTAATTTAAAAGTTTTCTTTTTCACATTACAACAAAGGGCAGCACAACTACACTGCTACTAAAGTGAAGCATAGAGAGATTAATTTGAAAATTAAGGAAATTAGGGGCGCCTGGGTGGCGCAGTCGGTTAAGCGTCCGACTTCAGCCAGGTCACGATCTCGCGGTCCGTGAGTTCGAGCCCCGCGTTGGGCTCTGGGCTGATGGCTCAGAGCCTGGAGCCTGTTTCCAATTCTGTGTCTCCCTCTCTCTCTGCCCCTCCCCCGTTCATGCTCTGTCTCTCTCTGTCCCAAAAATAAATAAACGTTGAAAAAAAAAATTAAAAAAAAAAAAAAAGAAAATTAAGGAAATTAGCTAACATAAGATAAATATTCATAAAGAAATTCAAATCCTATTGGACTTAGGAACTCTGCAAAATGAAAAAAGCAGCTGCTGACCATATAAAATATTGAAGGGCAAAACGAAGGGGAAGAATCTGAAACTGAGGTATACCTATCAGCTTCTGAGAAGAAAAACTAGTCTAAAATCTTTCAAATACATGTTAAGTCAAACAACCTCAAGGTTAAATTTCTCCGAATACTCAAATTTTATCAACAAGAAAACTAAACACACTTCACATCCATGATAAAATAAAACAAATAACTGAAGTTCTACATTTGATAAGATCTATGTCTATGAAAATCCTTGTAGGGATCAGAAGAAACAGCAGGAGATGGGGTCAATGTCCAACTCTGTGTTCAACCTTTATGGCAGAAGCTGCAGAGAGGAAAAGCAACAAATTGATCCCAGTGGGGAAGAAACTCTCCTTGCTTTGGACTTGCTAGAAGGCATAAAAATCCCCCAGGTGACTACAACAGCCAACCCAACTAGCCAAATTTCAAACATGGAAGAAAAAAAACTAGTATAAAATGCTTTAAAATATTCTAAAAGCTTCATTTCTTAAGAAAGTGTATTTTTTATATATATTATAGACCTACAAAGGTAAAACAAAATTTTTAAAAATATTTTTCATCAAACAGCAAGCTTCCTAAGCTACAGAAATCAGAAATGTTATCATAGTTCCAGACTATGATTCAATTTCCTTCTCTACTCCAGTATTTTTTTTTACCCTCAGGAAAATGAGAAAAAGTTTTCTTTATTAGATGTGACCAGTCTTCCTAATCTTCTGCTTGTATTAGTCCAATACATCTTTAAAAATCTTTAAAGAAATAAGTAGCACAAACTCACAAAAAGAATACCATTAGTACTAAACACTCCAATTGCCATAACATGGATTAATACCTTCATTTGAAAAGAATAATCAAAACCAACACGGTTTTCTTTAAGGTCTCAACTAAGAACATTACGAGTCATTTTTTTCAACTGGACTGAAAGAAGACTCGAGGGAGGTTTTATTTCTCCTTCCAAAATGTCTATAATGCTGCTTCTGTATTGCCTCATTGGCTCCTTCATACAGCGCAATAGCAATTGAAGTGCCAATGTCCTCACCCCATTCCAGTCAGTATTCTCAATCCCTACTTGTCCGAGACAGAACTCTATTCAGTGTTCTATGTTTTACAAACATTCATTAAGTACACACAGTACTCTGGCACTGTGCTACTAAGATAAGTAAGACACTGGTGGTGTCTCCCTTCAAAGAGCTCACCAAAGTCCAGTAAAGAAAACATACTACTGCGAAAGTGTTAGGTCTGGCTCAAAGGACAAGATAATGCTTCAGATGGACTATTTCAGGAGATAACCTGACAACGAGGAGGAAGGACAATGGCAGCTGGGGAGACAAGGGGCTGGGGAAGAGTGACACATTTAATCAGGACTAAAACTAAATATATGAAACATCATACTTATTTTACTCAGACAATTCTAGCATTCTGGAATAGCTGCAGTGAGACCACTGTATGCCATATTACAGAGTCTACATTTTCTTGCGCAGGTGACAGGGGAACAATGAAGGGGACAACTAGAGGGAAAAAAAGCAATGTAGAATGCTGGCAAGTGAGGTCAGAGACTTGGAGAATAAAAAAAAAATTACAGAGAAAAAAATATGTAGCATGGAATATTACTCAGCAATAAAAAGTAATGAACTTCCGATACAACCACATGGAGAAAACTCAAAAATACTATGTTGAGTGGAAAAAGCCATACAAAAGAGTATAATGTCATAGAATTCTATATACATAAAATTCAAGAACAAGCAAAATTAAGCTATGCTGATAAAATTCAGAAAGATGCTTACCTCAGGGGGAAAGGCATTGGATTGGAAAGGCAAGAGTATGAGGAATTTTCTGGGCAATGAAAATGTTCTGTATCTTGACCTCTATGGTAGTTACATGTGTGAACATATAGGTAAAAACCCCATTTAGCTCTATACTTTAAATTTTACCACATATAAATTACAACTTAATCTATGTAAAAATGTACATATTTTACTAAAAAAAGAAAAAATGCATACATAATTGTGGTAGAATAAGGCCAGAATAAATTAAACCAGTGTCATCCCTTAAGCAATATCTGACTTTTAAGAAATCAGAATGAAGGTTCTAACAGACGCTGTATATTCAATTAGCAAACAAAATCCCTATAAGACGTTATGTAAAAAAGTCTAGCTTCTTTTCCCCTACAAGAAGATATACAGGCAAGTATTCTTTATAATAAATGCTGTGAAAACAGTGTACTTTTCCCAAAGAAAAGAAATAGCTCACTATAAACAAAAAAAATAAAAATTTTCTATACAGCAATACCTACCTTACAAGAAGTACTATAAAGATTAATAAGGCATGAGAAGCAGTTAACACAATATAGAGCACAGTAAGAACTCTTCACACTGTCATTACAATTATTATGTAATAGCAATAAAAGTGAAACTCTCCTTCCAATTATGCCTAAACTACTTACTGAGAATACATTGTTTAACTGCATATTACTCAACCACAGCACTTCTCACTCTGGGCTTTTTTTTTTCTTTTTTTAACTTTGAAATCAGCAAGTTTCTGACAGCTGAAACATCTGGTTAGATTGGAGAAAGACCAAATTAACTACAATTTATCAAAGTATTCTTTTTAATCTGCTTATATCCTGAAACCATATTCATTTACCAAAAGACAGCAAATGTATCCTTTTAACATCTCAACAGCTTGTATTATTGAAACCCCATATACCAAACCAAACAAGTACATGATCACAATTCAATTTCCTGAAAATCAACAGTCTTAAAAAATTAAAGCAAAGCACAATGCTAAATTAGAAAGTCATTCAGTACAAATATTCATAAGAAAAATATTATCATTTACAGTTCTGAACATTATACTAACATTAAAAAAACACAATTTGGCAAATTTAATCAATTTGTAGAAGGGCTTCATTAATAGAAACAAAAAAGTAAAATTCACAAAGGCAAAAACTACTCAAGTACTATCATCCACTAAGAAAACATTGAAGCAATCTAGCAAATCTCTTACTGAACTGGTTTCTGAATAGCTAAACCAAATGCCAACTCAATTTTCTATGTTTAATAGTCACTGGAAACTGCATTAAACTCAACATAAAGAAGGAAAATGAAGAATTTAGTTCCACAATTTCATAGCTCTACTGTTACTTCCACCAAATCAACTGGAGCAAGTACATCAAAGTCAGTTCTTCATATTTCAAAATTTTATTGAAAAACTCATTAATTCTGAACTTGAAGACACATTTTTAAAACATAAGTTTTTTGTATTATTCCTACTTTGATACGTAACACTTAACAAAGTCTTCTACTTACCTAGATTTTGTCTTATTAACATCTCGTTGCAAAAACAATCTCATTCGAAATTAACTCAAACCTGAAAAAATACATGCAAAGACCATCATTTAGTTTTCTGCTTCAGATAGAAATAAGTACATTTCTATGACACACTTATTGTTTTAAATTAAAAACTGCAAATCTAATTATTTTCTTTATGTAACATCTGAAAAAGTCATTCAACTAAAACACGATCATTTTAAACTTTTAGGAAACTTGCTAAATACTACCTTTTTGATGAACTGAGATATATTCAAATGAGAAACTTAATCTTTCTAGTTATCTTTAAAAAAAGATTTACAATATGGGGCACCTGGGTGGCTCAGTTGGTTAAGCATCCGACTTCAACTCATGTGATGATCTTGCAATCCGTGAGTTCGAGCCCTGCATGGGGCTCTGGGCTGACAGCTCAGAGCCTGGAGCCTGCTTTGGATTCTGTGTCACCCTCTCTCTCTCTGCCCCTCACCTGCTCACACTCTGTCTGTCTGTCTGTCTCTCTCTCTCTCTCAAAAATAAATAAATAAAATTTTTTAAAGATTTACAATAACTTATTTGATTAATTTTAATAGTATAGCAATAATTAAAATCAGTATTTGTTAAAACACACACCTCTATCTAGATGTTTGTCTAATACTATTACATACATGCCAAAAAGTACACCAAAAAGCTGAAGATAAAAATACAGTATGAGATGGCATAAAAGTATACACTAATAACAACTGTAATAATGACTAACAATGATTATTTGCTAAATGCCATGGGCCATTATTCTAGAAGGCAGTATATACTGATACTCTCCTACTTCCTCAATTTAACCTACAATCTAGCATAATGTGACCGCCACCCCAACATTCCCTTATACTTGAAAAATTACCTACCTCTAATTTTTCACATTTCACAAATTCTGAAAACTCAGTATGTCTTATTCTGTACTCTACACATCTCCTCTCCTTACCTGAAACAAGCTTGTTACTCTTTTAAATTCTTATTCCCCCAAAATGGCACCACCATACCTACTGCCATTCTCACCTAGATTACTGTAACTGCTCTATTTCCAGACTATCATCTCAAATTCATCCTTCTCAGAATCATGTAAGTCCTCATTTTCAAACAGCTATCCTGAAGATGTCACATCTATGCTTCAAGTCCTTCAACACTACTCATCAATGATCTTATCCTTATCGATTTATCCCCAATCTTTACTCTCCCATTCACTCCAGGTTTCTAATACTAAACCCCTTCAACTCCCAGAACAGCTCCCACGCACACTCAACTTTCATGCTTTTTAACATGGCAAACTACACTTACTGTCTCTAACTTTGCTAACATATTTTTTACTAGTTTTGCAATATTCAAATATTAGTTTGAATATTAGTTATCCTGAAAGATCCTTCTCTAATTTCTTCAGCGATGTTGTGTTTCTCAATTGCTATTAACAACTGGTGATAGCTCTGTATCAATTGTTTACTTGTGTGTTTTTCTGAACTACAGTGTGGACACACTGAGGCCAAGAAGTCACTCAGCTTATTTCAGCATTTTCACTGGATGGTACGTGGTAAAAGTACAACAATGTAGGCTGAATGAAAGATAAGAAATTTTGTGTTGTATCCCAAAATGTACATAGGGAAATAAGTAAAATTCAGGCTAATGAGTTTAATTCACATTTCCAGGACTAGAGAAAAAAAGTTCGTATCACTTCTGAATACAGTAACATTACTTTATGAAATAACTACATCTAAGTAAGATACAACTGACAAAAATCAGACCAATGCAAACTTCTATAGAGTAAATTAATTAATTTCACTGATCATCAGTACCAAGATTTTGGTTCTAAATGTTTGCATCCCTACTGAAAACAAAGTTTGTGGACTATAATTCCCAAACTAATTAAAGTATTGGACTTAAGCAAAAAAGAGTTGGAGAAGAAGGTGAATATGGTTTTAATACTAATAATGTCAATAAACTAGAAAGGTGGTTCACAAACTTTAGCATACATCAGAATCATCTAGAGAGCATGTTATACAGACTGCCAGCCCCCACCCTCAGAGCTCCTGATTCAGTAGTTCTAAGTTGGAGCCTAATAATTTGCATTTCTAGTAAGTTCCTAAGATCATGCTGCTATTTCCAGGGCCACAACTGAGAATCACAGGCCTGGAGTTTTCTACATAATGTCTAGAAGAGACAAGAATATTCTCTCTGCCATCCACTACCACCAATCTTTACCTACCCAGAACTGGATACTGTGACCTATTGCAAACTAAACTATAAATCAAAGTGAGAGGACTAAAAAAGTCCACTAGGAGTTGCTGAGTGTGAAAGGATGAAAAACATTGGCCCTGCAAAAGAGAATGCACATCCTAATACCTGTGAATATTACCTTGTATGACCACTCCTCCCAAAAGAAAAGTCTTTACAGATGTAATTAGTTAAAAATTTGAGATGGAGAGAATACCCTGGATTATCTGGGTGGGCCCTAAGTACAGTCACATATATTCCTGAAAGAGGGGAGACAGGGAAATGTGACTATACAAAGAGAAGGTGAAGACAGAGTAGAGATTTGAAACACTGGCTTTGAAGATTGCAGCCACAGTCAGGAATGTCAGTAGCCACCAGAACTGAAAGAGAACTTTGTAGAAAGTTTCACCATTTCTTAAAGTGTCAAATATACAACTACTACACATATGATCCAGTCATTCCACTTCTAGGTATCTACCCAAAGAAATGAAAGCATATGCTCATATAAAAACTTACAAACGTTCACCTTTATTTGTAATAGCCAAAAGTTGAAGGAAAAATTGTCCACCAACATGTGAACCCTTACAGTTTTACAATGGAATAAGTAGGAGTGAACTAATGACACATGCAATGTATACGAATTTGAAAATAATTATGCTGACTGAAAAAAATATACACAAAAAGATTATATACTGCATAAGGGAGGAGCAATAAATATGAAAGGATTAAAAGGGGCACAAGTAAAGTTTGAGGGTAAAGGAGAAGTTTATAATCTTCATTGTGGTGATGATTTCATGGGTATACACAGATACGAAATGTATTCAAATTGTACACATAAAACATGATTTATTACATACCAATTACACTTCAATAAAACGGATTATAAGATCACAATATACAAATATTAATAAACTTGAGAAAACAATGAAATCTCTAATTAAAGAAGTTAGAGTAACAATAATGAATACAAAAAGAATACTGTCATTTATAACCAAAAAAGAGTAGAGGTGAAAATAAATCCTCTTTCAACATCTACAACTGGTACTACAATTTTGGTAATTCAATGCATGAACGATGCTTCCAGAATGTCATTAGATATATCCAATGAAACATACGTAACTAGAATCACCTGGACCTCTGAACAGATTGACATATTTAATTTATACTTGCCTAAACTTCTATATGCAAACACAATTCCTCCTGAAATATAATAAAAGTCAACCTGGAACTAAACAAATATAGAATATTAATTTTACATCATGAATCAAAAATCTGTCTGCAAAAACAGCTCCAATTCTACATTTCCCCATTATTCATGCATTTGACAATGAGGCTTTGCAGTTTCTCCCATCAAGAGGTAGAGTGTTTTCCCCTACCCTTAAATCTAGGCTTCCTTATAAGGAAGACCAATAGAATATAACAGACGTCAGTTCACAAATTCTGAGCTAGACCTCAGGAGACCTTGCATGGTTCTTCTTAGAATCCTGCTACCATCATGAGAACAAGCCTCCTCTAATCTGCTGGAGGATAACAGGACAGCCCAAATGTCCCACCACAGGCCACCCTAGGGAACTCAGTCAAGAGTACCAACACCACCTTCCTGACCTGCTGCTGAATGCAGACTCATAAATGAGTCCAGGCAAGACCAGAAATACTGCCCAGCTGACTTACAGACTTGTTTTAACAATAAAGGTTTGTCTTAAACCACCAAGTTTTAGAGTACAAGTAAAACCCTGAATTGCAAGTAACTTGCTCTGTGAGTGTTCCGCAAGACCAGCAAACATTTCTAATAAATTTTAAAACAAGTGATGTCTTGCAATTTGAGTAGTAGGTGACACCGAATGTCACATGATCACAACTGAGCCAATGGTTCTTGAATTTGCTTTGCTATACAAGTGCTTTGGATTATAAGCATTTCCACAACAAATTATACTCACAAACCAAGGTTTTACTGTAGTCTATTATACAGTAACAGCAAACTGATACAACTCAATCCTAAAGAAACCAAATTAAATTATTCTTATCCCTAGAAGGGTTATTTTTATTTTTCTTAAACATTTAAAAAAATTTTTAATGTTTATTTTGTGGGTGAGGGGCCGAGAGAGAGGAAGACACAGAATCTGAACAGGGGCTTAAACTCACGAACTGTGAGATCATGACTTGAACCGAAGTTGAACACTCAACCAACTGAGCCACCCAGGAGTCGCTAGAAGAGTTATTTTAGATTAACAATTGACCTCAATTTTTGAAGGCAAGGAAAAAAGAGACATAAAAGTCTCTTTTACTCTTTTATTAGCAGTGATTCTACAAAACATCTTGTGAGTTTGTCAATTTCAAGAGACATATAAACTGAGCAAAATCCTTTTTACAAGTAATGTTACCAGTCAACTATTATTTTTTGTGAAATTCTGTTGCTAGACAGCTTTACTAGATATAACCATATAATGAAAATTTTCAGGGTCCTCCAAAATGATCTATGAAAACTATTAACGAGCAATCTGCTATCTTACCTAACATCTTTTTCTGATTTATGTTAATGGCACCCTGACTGCCCATTAATAAAACACTCTTCACTCAACTGTTAAAGTGGCACCATAGGCCTCTGGACTGAGGGATGAACAAGTGGCATCCAGGCTGATGAGAATTCCTCAGGCAGCCACAGCAATTTGTTCATAGATGAGGAGGCAGGCCAGTGTGGGAAATTGGGAATCCTTCCCAGGATGTTTCCAAGTACTAGGAAAGATACACTCTTCAGTGGAAATAACAGCCATGAGAATTACGTATGTCAGGGCAGCCAGCAGCATCTCTGCCACGTCACAACATACTTAGTAATGAAGCCACCATAGAAAAAACCCAAGCCAAAAGCTTTAATCATTACCATAATGACACTATATGCACCCATCAATCCAAACATTTTCGAAATAACTGTAGTAATAGCAGAATAGTAAATAACTTATCAATCCTCCTACTGAAGTACCTACTAGAGAAACTGAACAAAATATTTAAAAAACTATCAATTTGAAGGCACCAAAAAGTTAACACAACAGTAAAGAATGACCTGGCCAAGATCCAAGATGGGATGGAAACCTACTGATACAAACCCAGCATCCAAGGATGTTTCTTTGCCTTGGGGGTTTTTACCAATACAGATGAGGCAGCTGAGACACTGATCATAATTTCTGACGTTGTTTTAGAGCTAAGGGGACCAAAACAGGAATGCAGTTCAGAAATGGTGGGAGCCATACTGAATACTGCCCGCTATTAAACTGAGACTCCAAAGGACTAAACTCTAGTGAGCCAGAAGTAAACAAGTCCTTGCATGTACTGCAGCCTTACCTAAAGGCTTTAGCTGAGCAAATTAAAACAAAAACAAACCAACAAAACAAACTCAATCCCTAAAATTTAAATAAAGTAATCCCAGATTGCTGGTCACCCCAGGTGAGGCACAAGCAAACAAAAATTATCTCTGGAAAAAGATAATACAGAATTATTATCAGATTTTAGGCCTGGAGAAGCAGCTGAAAATAGAAATAGAAATTTAAGTGAGAGAACTAGCAGTGAGAGAATCGGAGAAGTAGTGAAAAAATTATCAGTATAAACTTTGCTCAAATCACCAGATGACTGATGAAGGAAGTATGCAAAGAGAACTGCAGGGGTCAAGGGAAAAAAATCTGGCAGAGGCCAGTATTTTTACACATGAAAAACAGAGCTGTACTACTGATGCTTTTTCAACAGAGTGCATTTCTCAAGTGTGCACCATTTGGGCAACAAGAAGGTGAAGCCTTACAAGGCTGAAGTGCCAGAGGACAGAACCATAGCTCAGGAGAACAGATGAAAACTAGTGGAATCCCTAGAAGAAAACCACAGGGCAAGCATCAAAATCAGACTATAAACCTCACCCAACAAATCTCAGAAAAACACTAACAGAAACCAGAGTCACTAAAACGTGTTAATATAATGTCCAGTTTTCAAGCAAAATTATATCCTACACAAAGAAAGAGGAGATTGTGATCCATACTCAGGAAAAAAAGGGGCATCAATTGATACATTTGGAAACTGGCAAATGGGAACTAAAACCACTACACACTCTCTAAAATGACTAAAATTAAAGATTAACAATATAAAGTGTTGGTAAAATTGAAATGCAGAAGTGTTGATGAGATTGTAAATTGTTACAAAACACTTTGGAAAAAAATTTAGTATCTTCTGACATTAAACATAAATGTACCCTAAAACCAAGCTATTAAACTCCTGGATATTTACTCAATATAAATGTGTGCATGAGTACACGAGGAGACATGCACAAGTAAATACATAGCAGCATTATCCATAAAAGCCTAAAAAGTAGAAACAATCCAAGTTTCCACAAATAACAAAATGGATAAATTGTAGGATATTCATATAATGTACTGTACTATACAGGCATACCTGACAAGCAGCATGGGTTCAGTTCCAGACCATCACAATAAAGCAAAATAGTAAAGTGAGTAAAATGATTTTTTGGTTTCCCAGTACATATAAAAGTGTATACATATATGTATACACTATAGTATAGTCTATTAAGTGTGCAATAGCATTATGTCTAAAAAAAAGTACATACCTTAATTTTATATTATATTATATTATATTTTTAATATTTTATTGCTAAAAAATACTAACCATTTTCTGAGTTATCAATGAGTCATAATCTTTTTGCTGGTCTTGCCTCAGAGTTGATAGATGCTGACTGATTAGAGTGGTGGCTACTGAAGGTTGGGTGGCTGCGGCAATTTCTTAAAATAAGACAAATTTGCCACATCAAATGAGTCTTCCTTTCATGAACTATTTCTCTGTAGCAAGTGATGCTGTTTGAAAACAATTTAGCCACAGTAAAATTTCTTTGAAAATTGGAGCCAGTCCTTTCAAACCCTGCTGTTGCTTTATCAAGTTTATATAATATGTAAATCCTTTGTTGTCATTTCAACAATCTGCACAGCATCTTCACCAGGACTGAAGTGCATCTTTAAAAAGCACTTTCTTTGCTCATCCTTATGAAGCAACTCTTCACCTGTTCAAGGTTTATCATGAGATTGCAGCCATTCAGTCACACCTTCAGGCTCCACTTCTAGTTGTCTTGCTATTTCCACCACACCTGAAGTTACTTCCTCCACTGAAGTCATGAACCTCTCTCCAAGTCATCCATGAGGGTTGAATTCAGCTTCTTCCAAATTGCTGTCCATGTTGTTATTATGACCGCTTCTCATGAATTATGAATGTTCTTAATGGCATCTAAAATGGTGAATCCAGGTTTTATTTTTTTATTTTAGAGACAGGTAAGAGAGAGTACACACGCAAGCAGGGGAGAGGTGCAGAGGGAGAGAAAGAATCTTAAGCAGGCTACAGGCTCAGTGCAGAGCCCAATGCAGGGCCCGATTCCATGACCCATGACAGGGATCATGACCTGTGCTGAAATCAAGAGTCGTATGCTCAACTGACTGAGCTACCCCGGCGCCCCTGAATCTAGGTTTTCAATTTACTTTGTTCATATCTATCTTTGGAATCACTATGGCATCTACAGTCTTACAAAATGTACTTTTTAAATAAGACTTGAAATTACTCCTTGATCCATGGGCTGCAGAATGGATGCTGTGTTAACAAACATGAAAACAACATTCACCTCATTACACATCTTTGTCAGAGCTCTTGACCAGGTATATTGTCAGTAATATTTACAAAGGAATCTTTTTTCCTAGGAGTAGGTCAAACAGTAGGCTTAACATAGTCAATGAAACATGTTATAAAAAGATGTGCTGTCAACCATGCTTTGTTATTGCATTTATAGAGCACAGGCAGAGTAGATGTAGTGTAATTCTTAAGGGCCTTAGGATTTTTAGAATGATAAATGAGCACTGGTTTCACCAGCTGCATTAGCCCCCAACAAGAGTCAACCAGTTCTTTGACGTTTGAAGCCAGGCAATGGCTTTTCCTCTCTAGCTATGCAAGCCCTAGATGGCATCTTCTTCCACTAGAAGGCTGCTTTGTCAATAATGACAATCTGTTGTTTAGTGTAGCCACCTTTGTTAATTATCTTACCTAGATATCTTCTGAATAACTTGCTGCAGCTTCTATATCAGCGCTTGCTGCTTCACCTTGCACTTTCATGTTCTAAAGAAGGCTTCTTTCTTTAAACCTCACAAACCAAAATCTGCTAGCTCCAAACAGTTTTTCTGCAGCCTTTCACCTCTCAGCCTTTCCAGAATTGAAGAGAGGGATTTGCTCTGTAATTAAATGCTCTATCCCTGAGCTATCTCCCCTGAAGGGCCTTGCTCTGGATAAGGCTTTGGCTTAAGGGAATGTTGTGGCTGATTTGATCTTCTATCCAAACCACTAAAACTTTCAACCATATCAGAAATAAGGCTGTTTCATTTTCTCATTATTCATGTGTTCACTGATGTAGCACTTTTAATTTCTTTCAAGAACTTTTCCTGTGCATTCACACATTAACTGACACAAGAGGCCTAGCTTTCAGTCTATCTCAGCTTTTGACATGCCTTCCTTACTAAGCCTAATCATTTCCAGGTTCTGAGTTAAAGTGAGAGACGTGCAACTCTTCCTTTCACTTAAAAACTTAGAAGCCATTGTAGGATTATTAATTGGCCTATTTTCAATATTGTGTCTCAGGGAATAGGGAGGCTCAAATAAAGGGAGAGAAATGGGAACAGCCAGCCAGTCAGTGGAGCAATCAGAACACAACCAACATTTATTAAGTTTACCAGGCCATCGTGGTTTCTGGCACCCCAAAGCAATTATAGTAGTGACATCAACAATAACTGGTCACAGATCATCGTAAGAAATATAGCAATAAAATGTGTGAAATGTTGTGAGAATTACCAAAATGTGACACAAAAACATGACGTAAAGCAAATGCTGTTGGAAAACTGGTGCCGACAGACTTGCAGATACAGGGTTGCCACAAACCTGAAATTTGTAAAATAAATAAATAAAAAAAATGCACTTGCATGGCTCAACAAAGTGTGATAAAATGAGGTATGCCTGTAGAGCAACGAAACTGAATGAACTACAATTTTATGTGAAAATATAAATGACTCTCACAAATAATGCTGAAAAAAGCCAAGATCCAATTATGCAAATTTCATTAATAGGAAAAAATATATACCTCAAAAATGTATTTTTAAGTAATAAAAATATAAAACAAAAAAGTGACTACCATAAAAGGTGGGATGGTAGCCTCTCAAAGGCAAGGGGGGAGGCTGATTGGGAGGGAACAGAGTGGAAGGAGTGGCAATGTGTTAAATTCTTGACTAGGGGTTAAGAAGGTATGCACTTCTGAATTCTAAAGTTGTACATTTTTACCATGTGTTATTCTGAGTATTTTTTTCCACATTAAAAACATTACACTATTAAAAATATAGACATTTAAGGCTTTGAATTTTCCCCTGAGTAAAGCATTGGCATTATACTATTTTGTTTTTACTTTAATTAAAATTATTCAAATACATTATTTTAAGATTTCAATTAAAGTTTGTTATGAAAATCAAGACTACCCACCACCCCTTCTCTAACCATCCCTCCCCTACCCCTGATTTCTAAACAATGTAGTTATACTTGTATGTGGATTTTTCACTTTGGATCTGACCGAACCCTACATGAGAAAATGAATTAACTCCTTGTATTCCTTCTATATTTTCTAAAACCTCCTCAAAGCCCTATTGAGGATGGCTAGCTGAATTTTTCACAAAAGTGTAAAAGCAATTCAATGGAGAAAAAATGTCTTTTCAACAGTTGGTGCTACAGCAACTGAATATACAGACAGAAGAAAAAGAGGATACCAACTTAAATCTTACACTCTATACCAACATTAACTGAAAGTGGATTATAGATTTAAACATAAAATGTAAAACTATTAATCCTGTAGAAGACAGAAAAATCATCAGGATCTAGACCTAGAAAAAGAGTTCTTAGAAATAACACCAAAAGCATGATCCACAAAAGAAAAAACTTGATAAGCTGGACTTCATCAAAACAAAAATCTTTTACCCTTTGAAAGATCCTGTTAAGATGATTAAAAAGTGACAGAGTTGGAGAAAGTATTTGTAAACTACATTAACAAAAGACTGCCATCTAAAACAGAATATAGAACTCTCAAAACTCAACAGTAAGACATAAGCAAAAATATCAAAATAAGGACATTTGAAAAGCATCATCTCCATTAAACCAAGAACACTGGCAAAAATAGTGTCAACATTTTCCAAACTAGAAATTAACCAAAGGCTCGCAGAAATCTGGGGAGAATTTATTCAAGAAAGATAGCTATATTTTAGTAAGACGAGCAAACTGTGGCATTTTTATTTTGCCCTATTCCCAGCCTCCCACTCCAGCTTTATAGTAGCTTTGAAAGTCAACAGGCCACAAACCTGGTGAAAACTAACAGCCTGGCAGTTCTATCAGGGGGGCAGAAGAAGGTGGACTGCCTCTACTACTACATTCCCAGAGGACTGTCATTATTTGACATGTCTGGTGGTTTCCTGGAAGACCCCACTCCCAAAGCTATCTTGATTTGACCTCAGAGCTCCCTCCACGCAAAACAAAACAAAACAAAACAAAACTCTTTGCCCCAAGGGTATTTGTCAAAAACTATCAGAGGCAATTGTTTCATATTGCAGCTGACCAAGGCAGTGGATAACACTTGAGACAAACAATAGGCTAACCAAAAGAGCTTAAAAAGAAAAACTGGGTGCTTCAAAAAGTTCCAAAATATTCCTGAGAATCTAGATGGTCATATGTAAGCACAGGTATGTGCACATGCTCAGGAAAAAACTGAGAAGGCCCTAAGCACTCACCTCTGGCTAACGTGAAGCTCTACACAAGCAGCAAGTTAAGAGTAAGGCAAAGTTACAAAATTCTCTTCTGAATGCTGAAGGCTCCAACACACACAGACCTTCTAAACAAAAACTGGGAGACTCACTGATTCCAGGTATTTAAGGACACCTCTGTTGAATTATTAGTTGAACACTAAGCTCAATGAGTAGAGACTTCAGTGGTCACCCATGTTAAAGAAAGCAGATTTTACTCAATTCAATTTTGTTTATTAGTTCAGAATAAACAAACAGAAACAAACAGTAACAACAACAAACACTGGGGAGGGGAGAATATCTGATTATCAATATCAACAAAAAAACAGTAACACTTAAAAAAAAAAAGACTTAAAAGAAAATCGTTCATATACATGGGAAAACAAAGACAGTGAATATAAAGTGTCCAAGGAAACACAAACATTAGACTTAACCACATTCACAAATCGCTTACTTTAAACATGTTCAAAGAACTAAAGGAAATCTATGTCTAACAAACCAAAGGAAAGTTATGAGATAGATGTCCCACAAATAGAAAATATAAATAGATATAAATCATGATAAAGAATAAAAAAATTCTGGAGTTGAAATGTAAAAAATTTTAGTGAAATTAAAACTTCACTAGAAATTTTCACCAGATTTGAACAGGCAGAAAAAGAAATCAGTGAATCTGAAGATAAGTCAATTGTGATTAACTTCTCTGAAAACAGAAAGAAAAATCAAAGATTAAAAAAAAAAAAAAAAAAAAGGAGTCTAAGATACCTGGGGGACACCATTAAGCATGTCAACATACACATAACTGGAGTCCCAGAGAGAGGGGGAGGGAGGGGGGGAGAGGGGGAGAGGGGGGGAGAGAGAGAGAGAGAGAGAGAGAGAGAGAAGTGAAAAGGGTAGAAAAAATATCTGGGGTGCCTGAATGGCTCAGTTAGTTAAGTGTCTGACTTTTCATTTTGGCTCAGGTCATGATCTCATGGTTTGTGGGTTCGAGCCCATGTTGTGTTCAGTACTGACAGTGTGGAGCCTGCTTGGAATTCTCTCTCCCTCTCTCTCTGCTCCTCCCCTACTTGCTATCTCTCTCTCTCTAAATAAACATTAAAAAAAAACACACCAATATCTAAATAAATGACTGAAAAGTTCCCTAAATATAAACCTTACATCCAAAAAACTCAATGAACTACTATAAATAAACTAAAAAACCAGAGAATCCTGAAATAACCAAGAGATAAGTGACTTGTCATGTATAGAGATCCTCCATAAAATTAATAATTTCTCACCAGAAACCATGGAAGCCAGAAAGGCAAAGGGAAGACATATTCAAAGTACTGAAAAAGTAATACTATCAACCAAGAATTCTTTAACTACTTTTCAAAAAATGAAGGCGAAATTAAGACATTCCCAGATAAACAAAAACTGACAGAACTGGTTGCCAGGAGACCTAATATACAAGAAATACTGAAAGGTGTCCTTAAGGCTGAAATGAAAGGACGCTACACCATAACTTGAATCCACCTGAAGAATAATGAGCACAGTAAAGGTAGCTAGATAAGTAAATATTAAAGATACAATATAAAATATACATAAAATATATTATATAAAATATAGAACATTAAATAACTTTTAATTTTGTAACTTTTTTCTTCTGATTTAAGAGACATATAGAGACATAATTTGCATGAGAATAATTACACAAAGGACAGAGAAGAAATGGAGCTATACAGGAGAAAAATTTTTGTATATTATTGAAATTAAGTTGCTATTAATCTGAACTAGATTGAAGTAAAGTTATTAATTGCAATTCCCAGGACAACCACAATGAAAAAATATATAGTGAAAAAAAACTAATAAGGGATTTAAATGGTACTACAAAATAATCTATTTAGAACAAAGGAAGGTAACAGTAGAGGAAAAAAGAACAACAGAAAAAAACCTTAAGACAAACACAAAACAAGTAACAAAATAGTGGACATAAATCCTCCCTTATCAGTAACTATATTAAATGCAAATAAACTTGACGTTCCAATCAAAAAGAAGTGACTGACAGAATGTGTAAAAAAAGACAACCCAATTATACATTATCTAAAAGAGATGATACACCGTAGGTTCAAAGACACTTTTGATTCAAATAAACTGCAAGTAAAAGGATGGAAAAAGATATACCAAGCAATCTATAACCAAGAAAAAGAGCTGGAATGGCTATACTCTTTTTTTTTTTTAGAGAGACAGAAGGGAAGGGGTAGAATCTTAAGCAAGCTCCACGCTCAGCACAGAACCTGAGACAAGGCTCAATCCCATGATACTGGGATCATGACTGAGCCCAAATCAAGAGTTGGACACTCAACTGATTGAGCTACCCAGGTACCCCAGGAATGGCTGTACTCTTATCACACAAAATAGACATTAAAAAAAATGTTACTACTAGAGACGACAAAGAAAGACATTTTATAATGATAAAAGGGTCAATTCATCAAAAATTACAGATCAGCTATAAACATATATACTCCTAAGAATAAAGACTCAAACATATGAAACAGAAACATAAAACTGAAAGGAAAAATAGACAACAGACAAAAACAAACAAAAATAGTTGGGAGACTTATTTAACTCACTTCCAATAATGGATAGAGCCAGACCAAAAAAAAAAAAAAAAAAAAAAAAAGCAAACAAACACAAGGAAACAGAAGACTTTAACACTATAAACTAACTAGACTTGACAGGTACAGGATTCTCCGCTCAAAACAGCAGAACACTTCCTTCTCAAGTGTACATGAACATTCTCCAGTACAAGCTATATGTTAGGCAATAATACAAGTCTCAAGAACTTTAAAGGAATAAAATAATACAAAGTATGTTCTCCAAACACCAGGGAATGAAACTAGAAAGCAGTTACAGAAGGAAATTTGGGAAATTAATATGTGGAAATTAAGCAACAAACTCCTAAAAAACAAGAAGTCAAGGAAATCACACAGGAAAATTATAAAATACGTTAAGATTAAAACAAAAGCACAACACACCAAAATTTAAATGATGAAGTGAAAGCAGTGTTTAAAGGGAAATTTATAGCTATATATGCCTACATTTAAAAAGATGTCAATTCAAAAACCTAAACTTTGACCTTAAAAAAAAAAGAAAAAGAACAAACTAAACCCAAAACAGGCAGACAAAGAAAATAAAGATTACAGCATAAATAAATGAAACAGAGAACAGAAAAATAATACAGAACAATCAGTGAAACCAAAAGTTGGTTCTTTGAAAACATCAATGAAGTTTACAAGCCTTCAGCTAGGCTGCCAAGAAAAAAAAGAGACAAATTATTATAATCAAGAATGATAAAGGGATCATTACTACTGGTGTTATAATAATAAAAATGATTATATGGGAACATTAGGAACAACTGTATAGCAACACATTAAATAACCTAGATAAAATGGACAAATTTTTAGGGGGAAAAACTACTGAAACTGATTCAAGAAGGGGTAGAAAATCCAAATAGCATTATAAATTAAAGAGATTAAATAAGGAAAAAATTTACCAAAAGTAAACCAGGATTAGATGGATTCTCTGGTACAATCTACCTTTAAACCAAACGTTTAAAGAATTGACACCAATCCTCCACAAACTCTTCCTCAAAAAAGAAGAGGAAGGAACATTTCCTAATTCATTTTATGAAGCCATTATTACCTTCTTCATACCAAAACCAAGACATCACAGGAAAAGAAAACTACATATAAACGTCCCTTTTGAATAAAATCACAAAAATCCCCTCTATTTTGTGTGCATGCACACACACGTTTCTAAAGACATACCATCTAGATCCCCTTTGCTTCTCGTTCCAATCTAAATTAATAACTCTCAGACCTGCTGCACAGCCACACTCCTTGGATCTCCCTTCACCATTATTTTAGGTATGCATTCTTTTTACTTATCTCCTGTACTGGATCCTATTTCCTGGATAATCCCTCTTTTTGATTTACCTCATCATTTTGATAAAGTCCACATCCTCTAGTAACTTCCTGAGATACAGTGCAATTGAAATAAATATTCCAACGACCTCATATGTTTCGTAACTTTAGCCTACTCCCACACTTGACAGCTTGGCAAGGTATAGAATTAGTTTGGAAATACCTTTCCTTCAAATGCTTTGAAGGCATTATTCCATTAACAATTACTTTCCATTGTTACTGATTCCTAATCCCTTTTATATGCTTCAAACGGGAAAGCTCTTAGGAACTTCCTTTTATTTCTAATGTCTGAAATTTCACCATGATGTACTTTGACGTGGGTTCTTCCCCCCTAGTCACTATGCGGAGCATTCCGTGCACCCTGTCAGTGTGAAAACCCAAGTTTTTTGTTCAATTATTAATTTCCTCCACACATTTTTCCCCATTCTGTAATTCTCATTTTTTACATGTTGAATTCACCAAGTATGATCCTCTCATATTCTTACCTTCTACTTTGTATCTCTTTTTGTCCTGCTTTCTGGAAGATTTCCTCAACTTTATCTTCCAACCTTCTACTAAGTATTTAACATTCTAAATTTCTAGCTTTTTTATTAATGTCATATCCTGTACTTCCAATCCTTCTATTATTTCATATTCTAAATGTCTAAGAGCTTTTCTTTGTTTTCTGAGGATTCTTTTTAAAGCAAGCATCCTTTCTTGCTTCAAAGATAGAATTTATCTTACTTCCAAACATATTCCAGTAACTTTTTTTCTTCTTGAACTGTTTCTATTTCTTTCTCTTTCATACTGAGGTTATCTTCAAATGATCCTTAATGTCATATTTGAAAATGAAACATTTAAAGGCTGTCTATAAATTGCATTAATGGGTAGGTGTCATTGTAGGATGTGGACCAGTCTGGGCCATTTCTCTGGGTGAATCCACATCTGTTATTATCTGTTGGCCTTTTTTCCTGATCATTAGTTTGCTATAACAGGATTAATCTTCCAACCTCACATCTGGGGTTATAAGCCTAACACCCAGTATTCTCAGGACCAGTAGAGAAAAAGAGGCTGGGGAGGATTCCTGGATGTAGATTTCTAGTCAATACTATTTAGCATGACACCCTTAACCCAAGCTGTGTGTAGAGTTCTCCAGTACAGAGAAGAAACTTGAGGGTAAGAAACCCTCTCCTGGTACCATGAGTGTTGCTTATTTTTTATCATAGACTTTTGGACAATTCTTTCAAAAGTACCTGAAGCTACCAATTTCTGAAGAACCCCAGGATCTACGGCACCAATTCTAGGCCTTCCCCAAAAATAAGCGGAAAATTCAGTTTTCTCAGATCTACAAAATTAGTTACTACGTGTTGCTTTTCAGCCTCCAGAGTTTTCCGTGATCAACTTTTCAGTTTTCTTTGTCCCTGACACCCTATGCCTTTAAAAAAACAAACGAAAACCACTATTCCAATTCTAGTAGGGATAGCAAAGTAAATGAAAGTTTTTTAACCCATCATGTTTAAATGAATATTAATCTCATCTGTTTTTTCATGTCGTATACTCATTGTTGTTCATTTCTAAATAGTACGAAATTGAAGCTTAAATCCCAACAGGACACAGTTTTCATCATCCAAGCAAGTAGTTAACATCATTTTGGCTTTAATATCTAGTTTTATTGTTTAATAAAAAAAAAAAATACTGGCCTACACCATTCCTCTTATTTAGAACCCCAAATTCTCTTTGAAACTCAAAACACGATTTTTTAAAAAATCCACAGGAATTTGAAAAGAATGTTGTATTCTCTGTTTGGAACAAAGGTTGACATACATCTTTTAAATAAAATCTATTGCTATTCAAATCTTCATATCTTAAATTTGTTTATTTGATCTATTAATTTCTGAGAGGTAAATTAAACTCTCTTAAAAAGACTGGTGTTACTAATTTCTCTAAAGAAACATTACTTACTCTACTTCATGTTTCAATACTGTTTATCACACACAATTTCAAACTGATAGAGTTTAGTTCTAACTTTTTATTAATTAAAAAATTTGTTTCACTCATTTTACTCTAGAAAAGGTTTTATCCTTTGCTTGATATTGATGAACTTGTTTTAGTATTTTTGCCATTCCTTTGTTTTTTTTTTTTTTAACTTTGTTTTCAGAGAGAGAGCGTGTGCACACTACAGCACGCAAGCTGGGGAGGGGCAGATGAGAGAGGGAGAGAGAATTCCAAGCAGGGTCTGCACTGGTAGTACAGAGTCTGATATGGGGCTCTAACTTGTGAACTGTGACACCATGATTTGAGCCAAAATGCAGAGTCGAACGCTTAACAGACTGAGCTACCCAGGCACCAGGCCTGCCATTCCTTTATTTTTAATGATTTAGATTTCCTACTATGTCTTAGATACAACTCATAAAACTACACACCAAAAATTTTTAATCCAATCTGCAAAGGCAGGGAGTGAGGAGGACCAATTCCTGTTAAATTAAGAAAAAGCTGCTGGAAGGCTATCAGTTAATCAAACTTGACAGGGAGTTGGTAAGTCTTGGAAAATAAGATGAACCAGGAGGAAGGTGGACAAGCAATTATCACACTAAAGGACATCTTCTTAGGATGCTATTTCTACCACTCTTAATGGCAGAGTCACCATTAAGGCATTCAATGCCATAGCACAAGATTTTTGATCCCATCATAGCCACAAATTATCTCTATCTCCTCCACCTCTTTTCTGTATGAGCTTTTCAGTAGGTTCAATGTATACGGAATAGTCAATCTGGCCTTTCAAACTGCAGCCTCTCCTCAAGCATGTGATGATTTTTCATTGCTTCTCAGCTTACGTAGACCCAAGCAGTGCACAAAGGTGGAAATAGGTCTATTTCTAACAAGTTTCCAGGCACAAATGGGTAGAGACAGGGAAATATTTAAGAGGTTCAGGGGAGGGCTTTCATGCAAGCTTCCTATTCTCATATCAATAGTTCAGGATAATCAGAGAAGAGTAAATAGTTCTACTGTCATCCCATCTCACCCATACTCTTTATACCAAAATACCAATTTCAGAGATGATGGATGGATCTCTACTTCCAGTGACAATAGGGGACAGCCTATTCTCTTTTACTTTAGTTGATGTCTCAACAGGTAACTTGGACACAGTCAAATGTACTTGTCTATTTTATCATGTTGCCAGAAATCTAACTTCTTTACTGAAATTAAGTCTTTATTAACTGTGAGAACAGTTAAAATGTAAACTTGTTAAACTAAGACTAACATATTACCTTAAGTTCCTAGGCTCTATAAACTCCCAAATTCTGTTCTACTTAATAACTCTAAAAAAAGGAGATAAAAAATTTTAATTATTTTACTTCTAAACTTTTCATATTTTTCTAATTCTTTTCTTTTAAGAATAATCTTGGGGCACCTGGGTGGCTCAGGCAGTTGAGTGTCTGACCGGCTCAGGTCACGATCTCGCGGTTTGTGGGTTAGAGTCCTGTGTCGGGCTCTGTGCTGACAGCTCAGAGCCTGGAGCCTGCTTCAGAGTCTGTGTCTCCCTCTCTCTCTCTGCACCCCCCCCCCCACCTCACACTCTCTCTCTCATTCAAAAATAAACAAACATAAAAAAATTTTTTTTAATAAAAAAACAAGAATCTTACTATAAGACACAGTATCCATTCCATTTAAACACCCTTAAAAACCCCAATAAAGACAAACATCTTACATCTTAAATATCAAAAAATGCTACTGCTCAGAGGGAACTATAAGGATTATTTTTTCCCCTACCAACACACTGTGTTCTCAACTATTCCTAAATTTTGAAATAAGTATTTATTTTAAAACAAATTTAAACACTGGTATTCCAGATTATTAATTTTATTATCTGTTTTCCCACCAACTCCTATACCAATCAGAATGTCTCTTAAACCATGTCTAAAATATACTATTATAACTCAGAATACAACATTACAAATACAAGCTCTTCTTAATATTCAAGTAATTTTTTTTTAGTTCAAAGTACTAGCAATTCAGAAAATACCACTACAGCATAACTTCCTTGGGTGTTACTTCGTTTTCAAACCAAACTTAAAAGCTCATCAGTTTTTTTTTTTTTTTTTCAACGTTTATTTTATTTTTGGGACAGAGAGAGACAGAGCATGAACGGGGGAGGGGCAGAGAGAGAGGGAGACACAGAATCGGAAGCAGGCTCCAGGCTCTGAGCCATCAGCCCAGAGCCCGACGCGGGGCTCGAACTCACGGACCGCGAGATCGTGACCTGGCTGAAGTCGGACGCTTAACTGACTGCGCCACCCAGGCGCCCCGCTCATCAGTTTTTTAATAGAACAAGGTGAATGTATCCCAGTTAGTGTTAATAATTTATTTGCAAATTGTGTGTCCAAGTAAATTTATTTTCAATGAGACAATAAAAGTGTTCCATTCTTATTTTAACTTTGCATGACAAACAGGAGGCACATAATTCACTTGCTTGATTTTAAAACTACCCATCCTTACTCTTCCCTCTCACCCACCAAGATAATAACCTCCAACTGGCCTTCCTCACTTCAGTCTCTTCTCAAATCATGTTCTATCTGGCTGCTAATCTTTCTTTATTTTTATTCATTTATTTCTGTTCAGTGGCCTTAAGGAGTATCCCTTATCTCTAATTTCTAATCCAAACTTCTTTAGATTCCCCCAGCTCGGGCCACATCTTATCAAATTTATTCTTCATTACATTCATTTAAAATAGACTCTATTTTGAGTAAGGGAAACGCTTACATTCCACAATTTCCATCTCTGTGCTTTTTTAACATAACTTTTCCCCTACCTCTCCACCAATATTCCTTCCCTCTCCACCAATCTTCATACCACTTCTTCAAAACCTAGATTAGAAAAATATTTTTGCCAAGGAGCTTAATTAATTAGCCCAGTCTTACTAGACACCATTCATTTTATTTTCTGTCAACTCAGTAATTCAAATGCTTCATTATTAAGTGCTCTTCAAGTTGTGTCTTAAATCATAAGTTCTTCAGAGCAGGAACCATATCCTTTACTCCATATATTAGCATTCTTACCCTAATAAGATACTAAGTGAATTCTGTATAATAACTACCCCAATGAAAACAAGCAAAGGTTGAAGAACATACAACCACAAAAATAAGGTTTTTCTGCATACAAAAAAAATCCAATCTCCCAAAACTAAATACAAATATAACATTCATTTTCATCAAAACAACACAAAAACATAGAACATACCCTTAAAAATATTTTTTTTGTATCTGGAGAAGTCAGCTCTTAAAGCTCTTAAGGCTGTTAATTAATAACATTCTAGTTGTTTTTGTTTGTGGTTTTCTAAATCTGGCCCAAAAGATATTATATAAGTCTTAATATTTTGTAGATAATAACCACACTTTTTCAATGTCTAATCTAACCAATTTGCTTTAGCCTTCTGTACTTCATAAATGCAAAACTTACATAAGAGAAGTTGATATATAAGGTTTTATTTCAAGACAACTATAAAATTCTTAGGGCTACAGTATATTAAGCAAACTTACTACATATTTAAAAAAAACAAAACTTTATATATTCTCATTCATAAGTTCAAAAGCATTCATAATCCAAATGTTAATGAGAAAGTATTTTCATGTCCACTTCTGTACAAATTTACGAAACGTATCTATTCTTCAAAACTAGGCATACTAGGATGTAAAGATACGTATTTTCATTGTTAGGTACTGTTTCAACTTTATAAAATACATATTTGAGAAATAAAAATATTTCTCCCAGAAGCACCAATTGTTGCAGCAGTAAACAAGGCTTCTGCTGCTCAGTATTTATAAAAAACAATGTTGTAACCATTAATTCCGTTTGAAAAACAGAATTGATTCAAGCAGTAGAAGTCAAAATCATGATGAATAATTCCACTTCAGTTTTCATTTTGTAAAGTGTCTCTCATGGATTTTAACCATTCAAATGTTTGTTGGGGCGCCTGGGTGGCGCAGTCGGTTAAGCGTCCGACTTCAGCCAGGTCACAATCTCACGGTCCGTGAGTTCGAGCCCCGCGTCGGGCTCTGGGCGGATGGCTCAGAGCCTGGAGCCTGTTTCCGATTCTGTGTCTCCCTCTCTCTCTGCCCCTCCCCCGTTCATGCTCTGTCTCTCTCTGTCCCAAAAATAAATAAACGTTGGAAAAAAAAAAAATGTTTGTGTAAGTGTCCTTAAGGTAATATTCTAGGTTCTTTACACATAAATAAATGTCAAAATCTTTCAGGTGAAGAATGCATACTTAGCTGTAAACAGAAGTACACCAATCCCTACAATCACAATCAGAAACACTCAAATACCTTATTAAGTAACCTGCAATGCCTGAAAGCTAACTTACATAATGCCTAGAAGCTACTATTAAAATGGTTCCAAAAGACCTCTATATTAGGAGGCAATCCAAGACCTCCTCTACCTACTTCTTGGCTATATGCCTAGAGAATACTGTAATGAAAGCAAGCCAGATAACTATGTTATCTGCAGAAGCAACTCAAATCTCTGCATTCTAAACAAATTTCTAGTCATAAAACTACCTTCTGAAGAATCAATATTAATGAAAACTAAGAAACACCTCTCTGATCATGGTATAAACCACACTGGAAAAAAAAAGTAGAGCTATGGTAACAACCACCTATCAACTGATTACCTCCAAATTCACATAATGCCAAACAAGGACAGAAAAGACAGAGATTCAAGCCATCAACTCTCACTACCCTTGGAAAGGAGGACAAATATGCCATAATCAAGTTCAAATATAAGCTAAACTTAGTTATGGTTATAGAGACCAAAACAGTAGTCACTTTTGGAGGGGGAATTGGAAATTTTTTCCATATAGAAAATGTTTACTGTCTTTATCTGAGAAGTCGTGTGTGTATGCTTCTATGAAAAATTTCACTGAGGTGTTGTCATAAGAAGTGTGCACTTCACTGTAAGTTATACCTAAATAAGACATATAAAAATAACTTCAAAAAATGGTCAAATCTAAAAACCTTTTCTCAATTCAATTCCTTTTTGATCATTCTCCGTCATAAGGCTAATCAGAGAATACCAATATTCCCTAAGCACACTTTTTTCCCCTTAGGAGACCTACAAGACTTTGTGAGTACTCTTCTGCATTTTTCCTGTTCTGCCTCATGTGTGTGTGTGTGTGTGCACACGCATGCGTGTGTGTGTGCGCACGCATATTTGAGAGAGAGAGAGAGAGAGAGAGGGAGAGAGAAAACGTAAGCAGGGTTGAGAAGGGCAGGGGGAGGGGGGTGGGAATCCCAAGCAGGCTCCACACACAGCATGGAGTCCACCACGAGGCTTGATCCCATGACCTTAGGGTCATCACCTGAGCCAAAATCAAGTCAGAAGCACAACCAACTGAGCCACCCAAGTGCCCCTTGTTCTGCCTCATATTAACTCACTTAAATATTAATTTGATATTAACTGCTCATGTACAAGACATGATTAGGCACCCTCCAACATACAATATCTCATACACACACATCCCCCATACTAAACAAATTCCTTAAACTAGATTCAAGTCACTCTATTATCTGATTTCAAATTATGTCTCCTATTTTAATTCCCATCACTTTACAGATTTGTTCTCCAGCAGACTCTTTTCTTAGCTACCCTTTAAGGCTCATTTCAATTCCTACTTTATCCTTTCTCCATACGTGTACAGAACTAACTATATCTGCACTGTCCAATACAAAAGCCACGTCGCTACTAAGCACTTGTAGTCCGGCTAGTCTGAATTGAGATGTGCTTTAATTACAGAACACACACTTCTGATTCTGAGACCTGACATGAAAAAAATGAATGCAGAATAGCTCAGTTATTGGAATAATGTTTTGAATATACTGGGTTAAATAAAATACATTAATAAATTTAATTTTACCTGTTTCTTTTCATTAAAATTTTTTTAATGTTTATTTATTTTTGAAAGAAAGAGAGACACAGAGTGTGAGTGGAGGAGGGACAGAGAGGGACACACAGAATCTGAAGCAGGCTCCAGGCTCTGAGCTGTCAGCAGAGTCCGACGTGGGGCCCGAACTCAAGAACCATAGGATCATGGCCTGAGCCCAAGTCCGACACTTAACTGACTGAGCCACCCAGGCACCCCTCTTTTCATTTTTTAACATAGCTACAGAAAAATTTAAATCACATTTATAGCACAACAACATATTCCTATTGGTTAGTGCTGCCCTGTACAATTTATTTATAAAAGCCCCACAAATTATCTTTAAATATATGTCATCCACCCAATTAAAGTATAAGAATTCAGTATTTTCCCTTTTATAAAGGTTATTATATTAGGAATTACAAATAGTAACCAAACAAAATTAAGTGCCTATTTAATTTTAATATCACTTTTTAAATATTTCTAACAGGGAAACTTACAGCATTTCAAAGTATAAAAATATAGGAAAAGTTGTTTTCACATGCCTAAACTGAAAACGTCATCTACATTTTACATATACCCAATTTTGAGTTAAATGTCTCACCAGGTAGGTATTATTAAACCTGTAGCATTTCTAATCCCAGAGAGTATTAGTTCTGATTAACCTTCATTATTTTTCTTCTTGGTCACTCAGTAAAGAAAAAAGGCAGTCTCCACTTTGACCAATATCACTGTACCAATATCCAGCAGCCAAGACAAAGAGCCTTTATATGGTGGTATGAATAAACAATGTGGGCAATATGACACCGCTTAAAATAAGAGTAGGCAGAAAAATGCTTTTATAATGTTTTATAAGTAGGAAATAAAACTTACAAATTGTATAATTAGGTTAAAGTACAGATAGAAAGGAGGGGAAAGCAGAGTAGAAAGATTTCATCTATAGAATCAAGATATACCTAAGATTCAAACTTGGCTGCTGTACTAATTACTATCCACATGACCTGAGTTTGAGTTTGTTTCCTTGCATATAAAACGGGAATATATACATCAAACATTATTACAAGGAATACAGAGTAGATGCTTAATGTTGGTCTCATCTCCCTTAACTTTAAAAAAAATTTTTTTTAATATTTTTGAGAGAGAGAGAGGGAGAGAGAGAGAGAGAGCATGAGCAGGCGAGGAGCAGAGAAAACAGGAGACACAGAATCCAAAGCAGGCTCCAGGCTCCAAGCTGACAGCAGAGAGCCAGCAGAGAGCCCGATGTAGGGCTCGAACCCACAAACCACAAGATCATGACCTGAGCCGAAGTCAGATGCTTAACTGACTGCGCCACCCCGGCGCCCCTCATCTCCCTTTCCTTTAATACAAATGATTATATAATGGTGATAAGAAATGGGTGACTTTTCTCTCCTTCATTTTCCAAACTGCTGAAAATATTAAGCATATCTGAAACAGAATTCTAACTTTTCATGCTCACACCTCTCTGCCACATTACTTTTACTAGCTTTTAAATAAAAAGCTTAGAATCTATGTTGGTGGTGGGGGACATAAGTGGTAGAAGAAAAATTAAAGATACAAGTAAGCTTAAGACCATACCAGCCCAAATACAAAACAAAGAAAAGTATGGAGAGGAAAACAGCAAAAGGAAATGCTGTTTGAGGAAATTCTCCTGACTCAGACAAAGCAGCAAAATGACAACATACCTCTCCTCAATCTAGCTGCAGTTGAAGCTGTTCTCTCTTAGCTGGGGTTTAAAAGTATATTATATACAAATACATCCAGCCACGCACCCTCTTCCCGCCACTAATGGTCAAAAATTTAAAGGACAGTAAAGAAATTCAGGATGTTTTAACCAAGATAAATCAACACATTGGCTGGGAAACAACTTCACATTAAAATGCACTCATTCCCAAGTGCATTTATTCATCAGCTGACAGTACTAAAAGGGAATGTGTTCCTGAAATACTGAACCTGGTTAATAGCTTCTGCTGCTAGAACTGGAGAAGGCACACTTTGATGCCTGCATCTAACTTCCTTTATCAACAGCCCTCCCTTTGTAGACATGGGTCTAAAAAAGGAACACTAGCAAAAGTATGTAATTCCAAATCACTCGCAGGTGAAAATTTCAAGTTATTATAAAAAAAATTAAACAATAGTAGTAACTATTACTATTATTATAAAAGCTAACATTTGCTCAGCACCCATTGTGTACCAGAAAGCTAAGGACTTTACATGAATTATGTAATGTAAACTTTAAGCCTCTATGAAGATTATTATTGTTAAATCCTCTTGCCTAATGCTCACAGAGCTAGATTTTTTAAAGCGATCTCTATGCCCAGCGTGGGCCTGAACTCACAACCCTGAGAGCGAGTCTCAAGAGTCACATGCACATGCTCTACTGACTGAGCCAGCCAGGTACCCCCCCCCCCCACAGCTAGATTTTAACTCCATCAGTTTTACTTCAAAGCTTACACTTTTAAACCTTAGCTCATCTTATCTCTTTATTCATATACAATTATAAATGCAACTATGATTTCCTGTGTGTGTATATATACACATTTGTCTGTGTGTGTATGCGTGTAATACTCAGCAAATCAACAGTAAGCAACAGGCAAGGCTTTTATCCACCTTCACAAACCATTCAACAAACAAATGGCCATCATTCTCTTTCCAATAAATGGGTGTTTTGAAAATACTAGTTATATCATCATCTTCCTCAAGAAACTGATGAAAAAAATATGCATTCAGCTTTCAAATAAAAGGATAAACACCATAGAAGAAAGGATAAAAGTGTTAATCTTTTATAAAAGATATATAACTGATAGAATACAGATGAACATGCTTTGTAAACTGTAAAGTACTTTCATCCTAATGCTTCATTACATTTTTTTTAATTTTAAATTATTCGTTTCACTCCTGACTTAAGTTTCTGGACTTTGTACAAAACCTCTTTTAAAAGCTTTTAAAAGCTGTATTTTCAACTTCAATGAAAGATATACATACTAAAGGCTTAATACCTAAAATCACATTTATCACTCCAACCAACTTCAACTGTACCACATTCTAGACTAACAGAATTAAATTACAAGGAAAAAACCACTTATCTATACTTTTCACAAAGTTACTTACAAGATCACAGTTCCAAGAATCCCAAATGAAATGGGAAGGCTACAGCTTGCAAACAGAAGAAGTAAAGCAAAGATTAGTAGAGGGAGAGTATAAAGGAAATATCTTAGAAACACTAATCTTAATCCAGCCTCACTTTCCTCCATCCAGAAGTGTGCACTGCTGCTTCTGTCCTGCCATGCTTCTTTTCTTCCCCCTGAGATCCTCTGCTTTTCTCCTCCTGGAAAGTTATGTCACAGGACTTTTTGTTTTTCTTGCTAACATTTCTCAATTGTCAAAGGATGTCCTATCTTGAATCTTGTCCTTGAAAAGGACAAAAACATAGTATCTCCCCATAATTAAGAGTTCCTCCTAAATTCAAAGATAGTAACTCCATAGTTCAAATTTGGCAGATCTTAGAAAAAAATGAACAGTAGAGCAACTACGACGCTAGAGATGAGAAACACCCTTTTCATGGAGACCCCCACCTTCCTGAAGAAAGACCATGAATTTAATTTGCTATTCTACCTTCCAGGTCTCCAGTGATCTTTACACTTGTTTTTAAGAGAAGAACAGAAATACTTCAGCCAACCAGCAGGGTGAGCTAGTGCTAGAATCAGATTGATTACTGTCAATTTTCTGAAAATTCAAAGATGTAAATGGTCTGTAATATTAAAAGCAACTATTTCTATTAACAGACAATACATCTAGAACTGCCTTAATCGTTGCTGTATCTCATAACTTTGTAAACATTTACAGATTCCATCTACAAAACAGTCTTTATAGGGATTAATGATAATAAGTGTAAAAAACTAGAGCTCATTTGAATGCCTACCCAAAATATCATAATTGCTATTCTTTATTCTCATGTTTTATTGTATACAGCTATCAATTAAATTAAAAACACTTTTTTAAAAGGACTGGTATAAAATTAGGACTGGATAATTCAGCATACCTATTTCTGAATTCAGGGCAAACTGCTGCCTTCAAGGCTGCCTGAAAAGCAATCATGAGAAAAGCATTCCTACAAAAATAAGATCCACTCTTTTCCTTTGGTCCCACACCCTGAGAAGAGTCTAAATAGGTAACCCTAACACTAACAGTGTATCTGGGATAAACCTGATCTTTTCTGACAACCAATCTGTCTAAATTTTAGGTATCCTCACCACTTCTAGTGACTGTCCTTGAGTCTCTCCTCTTCTCATGCTACCCAATACAGTCTCAATTCAACCACACCAAAACTCTTCCTCATATAACTTGAATAACAAATTAAAACTGCAAAATATTTAAGGTTTGCAGATAACAGACTCACTTTGTAATTACTAATAATCTGAGAATAATCCGATTTATCACATGACTAAAATGTAATTAAATCTACTCAGTGTTGAAAATTAAGAAGTAGTTCTTAGAAAAATCAATGATTTAAATGTACCCTAAATGACCAATAAAAGCTTTAAAACCTCAATATGATTTAATAGTTTTTGTTATATTTGATATCCAAAGAAGTTAAAGAACTGAGGGATCCCACCATAAGTGATTTTGCTACTTTTGAATTTCCTAACAGATCTTACAGATCTACTACTATTCAGTAGTAGTAAATCTTAAAAAGTTGCTTTTAACAAGGGCTAATCTAAGTGTCATGTCCATTCACCCAATAAAAAAGCTACCATTACAAAATGAAGGCACTAGCATTACTGTTTTCAGCATCGCATTTCTTATGTAATAATTTGTAGTAATGGCAATTACTTCAAATCTTCCAAGAAGTTCATCAAGCTGTTTTTTTGTTTTTGTTTTTTTTTTAATTTCTGGGTCAAGACTGCTTTTTGAAAACCTCACAATTCAAAAGCAACATTGGCCCCAAATTATCTGAAATGTCTGTATTTTGTATCTGAAATTATTTCACTGAAAGTCACTTTCACAACTGTATCACCATATCATGTTAATTGAAACTTTGTAACTTCTTGTCACAGAAGTTCTCATTAATATAATAGTATCTAATAAGTGTTTTCAAGCACACTTATTTAAATGTTTTATTTTAACCATTAGCTGCAGTCACCTTTTCATCCCACCAACGTGATCAACGAAAAGAGCAATGAGGTAGAAGTTGAAAAGACAATTTTCCATTATTCACTAACTTAATCATATTTGGTCATTAATATATTATAAAACAGTGGGTAAAACTAGGTGTTCCCTGAGATTCCTTCCACTCCAAAACCACATGATTCAGTAACACATTTTGCCAATGTTGATGTATCTATTCGTTAATACAGTAAGAGTGTTCTCTATTAAAAGATGAAAAGTTAAAGGGGGAAAATCTGTATCTGAAAGAAGCAAGGAAAATGAAAGTTTTAAGTCATATTAAAAAATTCAAATTTTAATTTGAACAGAGATCTAAAGTTAACAATCCAAATGTGCTTTAACCCTGCAATCACATAACTTACTCTTGTTAACGTGACCTGGCCAAAACATTAGTTGTTTCCAAATTCTGTACGTCAAACATTAGTTAATACCAATATACAAAGTATGAGGTAGCCGTAAGTGCAGTGTAACTTTACAATTCTAAAATCCACACTACAGAGGTTTTAACAGGGATATACGTATCACTGCATCAACAGTGGTCAAGCCTTCATGTTTCACCTATTAAAATGTCGAAATTCTAACTTCCTCATAAAAACTAATTTTTTCTCACCAAAGCTACCAAAGCAGTATTACTGCCATCAACTTCCCTGGATACTTACACATGACACTGAAGGCAAACAGCAGGTTTCCTTTGAGTAACTTGAGTTGTCTATTTTTTGAAATGCTTTCCTTCTTCTTGGACCAAAGAAATGTAACTAAACTACTGCAGAGAGGCAATATACTATTAAGGCAAATCTAATCTATCATCCAGATGCAACAAGCCTGGCATTAGTCAGAACTGGCCAGAAGAGATGATGGTGTTTTGGTATTCCTGTTGTAATTATTGACTTGTATACAAAACAGGACCATCATTTAGGCCCCCATTGTGTTTACCCCCTTGTTGAGTACTTCTCAATGACCACACAAAATTTGAAGTCTAGACATGAAAGTTTTATACAACTAAATTTATGTCAATATTACTTAGGCAGTTCAAGGAAAGTTTTCCACTAATGCTGCTAAACCATGGATGGATCCCAACACGAGAGTCGTCTGTGGAAGTCTCGTAACAAGAAACCTTTAGCTCCACCACCTAAGTTTCCAATCACTGAGAAGGGTCTGGGACAACTCATCTTCAGGTTCACGGGAGAAGTGGAGCACACCTGCTTTCCTCTGGCAGAGATTAAGCTCCCAGGGACACAAAGGCCAGGGAATCAGACCTGGAGAAGCAAAAAGCTTTAGCTGGACACCCACCAAGCCCCTGGCAACCCAAACACTTTGGGCGATTTACCTCTTGCTGTTACTTCCCAGGCACCTAGCGGCATAAGATCTTGCAGAACAGGGGGAGGGGAGGTCTATGCGGTCCCGGTCCCACGTAAGGGGAGGGGTGTGTGCAGTTAATGCCAGAGCTGGCGCTTCTGGCCCAAACCGAGCAGCCCCGGAGAGGGGTTGGTGACTGCTCTCGGACCGCCCCGTTACTCAGTGCGTTGCAATGGCGACCGCCAGGCTCCCCAAGCCGCCGGATCTCGGCCCCTTCCCCCTACTGCTCACTGGCTGCTCGGCTTCATGTGACTAAACAAAACCCCCAAGTCTAGTGCCCAGCTCAGCCCCTTTGTGTCCGCTACCGGATCCTCCGACGCCGCCGCGGAAAGGTTCCCCCCCCCCCCCACCCACTCTCCGCCGAGTCCCGCCCCGCGGCGGCGGCCGCCGCTCACCTCAGGCTCCGCCGCCCCCCGCGGCCGCCGCGGCCGCCGCCTCCCCGAACCCGGGGCCCGGGCTCCTTGTGTAGCACCAACTCCGCCTCCTCGGCCGCCGCCGCCATCTTAGCCTGTGCGGCAAAACGCGTCCTTTTGGATGGCTGGGACCCAGCCTAGGGCGTAGCTCCCCGGGCCCGAGCGCCGAAGGTCGGGTCCCCCAAGTTCTTCCGCCACCCTCAATCCCGCCGCCGCCACAGCCCAGAGGCCCGAAACCCACTCGAGTCCCGGAGAATCCGACCAAATAACCCCTGAAACTCACAGTTTGGTGCCGTGTGCGTCAAACCGGGGCGACGTTGGGAGCGCGCGGCGTCCCCGCGTCACACGCCGCTCTGTACGCTACTCGGCTCCAACGGCCCCCCTCCGCTCCCCGCTTTTCGCCTCCGGCCCCGGTTCCCACGGCGCAGGCGCGCTGCTTTCCCGCCTCTACCGAGCTGCGAGCCGCGGGGGCGGCCAGCGAGGAGTTCTAGGGCGGCTTTGCTCTGGTGGAGCGCCTGGGCCAATTAGGCAAACGGGGGCAGCAGAAACAGTGCACCACTGTTCTCGGGTGCCAGAAACCAAACAAGGTCACCTCCCCCAGCGCTGACCTAATCACTCTCAAGGAGGTTCCCGCCCCAAAGTAGGCACGCTCCAAATATGGTGGTGCCCAAACTCTGCAAGACCCAAGCACTTAGGCAAGCCTAGGCCCTTTAAGGTGGAACAGGCCCGTATTTGATTTCCATAATCACTAGAGTGCCAAAATTCCTTTTCTTGTCCTACTGTTGATGAAAAGAGCAAAGGAACTCAAGATTGCCAGTCACAACTGTAATGGCAGAGGAAGGTTTGGATCTTAAGGGAGCCAATTGTTGGGAGATGCTTGATGGCCAGGCGAAGCATCAAATGTGGCAACTCAATTAGCGGAGCAGGCTGCCCTAAACGGTGCCCTGGGTTTGGCCCAATTTGATTCTTTCAAATCTCAAGTGCAGGGAGGATACTTTGTCCCTGTGTTACTCATTATGCCCGAAGTCTCCAAATTAAGGTTATATAAGAAGCACTTGAGATACTGGTTAACCCTTCAAAGAATCAGTAGGTCCCAAAAGAGTTCTGGAAATCATCCTTTTTAACAAGCATCCACCCCAAGAGTCTGAGGACAGAGTTTCACACACTACACTTTGAGAAACACTGACTTGGGGCTATTCTCTTGCTTTCGAACTGAGCAAACAAGAAGTTGCTAACATGTTTGACATGAACCAAAAGTTCCCAAGGAATCTACTACTAGTCCTAATAAATTTTTCATCTTTTCTGAATCTGTTTTCTTCTTTAAAAAACAACAACAACAAAAAAACCTTTCATTAGCTTAGCAACCATCATAAACTGTGCTTCTCCAAACCCTCAAGATGTTATTGGCATTCAGAGAAATACACCATATTTGTGTTTATTTGACAAGAATGAGGGACATTCTCTTTCCTGTATGATCATGACTATCAGCAGCAGCAGACATAGATCCCCAAGAACAGATATTTACACTTGCTGCATTAGTTAATAATAAAAATGGCTAACACTTTTGAGTGCTTACTAGGTACCAAACATTGCTCCAACTCATTTAATTTCATTACAACCTAATGAGGCAAAGGGAGGCTAGGTAATTTTCTCAAAGTCACGAAGCTCTTTAGACTCTTTAAAATGTGAATTTTCCTTCTTTATTTACACAAATGGGTAAATAATACTATATAAATGAAATTTTTTTTCAGCCAATTGAGAGGGGTGCCCTCTGGGTCATTTCATCTGCGGAATCATTAAAATCAGACATTCTCCATTTACTATTAGACTTACAATCAATAAAAATCCTATGTACTATGAAAATTTTCATGACATTGTATCCGTACAGAAGCAATTACCATAAAAACAAAAAAAACAAAAACAAAAACAAAGCCAACAAACTCTGTTGCTTCCGTTGTGAACATACACTATCAATTAACTGATGGGCAGGCGGATCTTGCCACAAGCAAACAGAACCACTTAGAAGTCAACCATGATCAGGAACTTGTCTCACTAATGATGCTGTTTGTTGATACTAGAATCCAGCAACTAAATTGTAATGCTATAGAAATGGTAGTACAAGTAATAGTGGTAATTATAATAGTAAAAGTAGCACTAGTTGATGAAATTATTTACAAAATAGATGTCAAAAAGCTTGATAAGGGTGGAAAGCTTGAATAAGGTAATGCAAAAAGAAAACAAATATGTAAGCAACTGGAAAAATCCAAGGACGAGGTATGTAGTACAGTGCCAAAATAGTTAAAGACATTGAAAGGAAATGGCAGTTGAGAATAAACATCAAGATGTTGTAAACAGTTTGACCCTGGGAGAAAATTCACAAAGCACCTCTACTCACTGTAATAAAATAATGCTCTGATAAGTGCATCTGACTAAGAATCTTTTAAAAGAAAGAAAGAGGAAAGTTATTCCAGTGAATGGAATTACCCAAGAAAAGATCCGAAGTAAGCTGTAGTCTCAAATGATACAGGTGAGAAGAAAATGCAGTTTGATGTTGGATAAAAGCAGGTAGTTCTCCACATTCTAGTACTTCCAAATTCCAGGCAAAAAGAGAAAGTAAAAACCTTGATTAATCTACTATCGTAGTAGTAAAGTCAAGGTTTGGATTTATCTTAGGGCCTCACTAGTTCTGGACTCCCCTCTGAGTACCGAGACTATAAGGCAGTCTTATTTGTAGAACTGCAAATATTAGAATGTTTGTCAATTGGGGTGGAAGTAGAAGGATGTTTGGCATAGAGAAAGATGAAGTCAATAGAAATCAAGTCTTATATTTAATTTTGTCTCACATTAACATCAGCACAGAGCCTTATACAGAGCAAGCATGAAATAAATAATTGTGCTCAACCAACATTCACCAATTGCTTACTCCATGAAAAGCACCGTACGGGCACTGCGGTGAAAAGAAGAAGACCATTTGTCATACATATTTAATAAACAGTAGTTGAATGCAGGAGGAGTTTTTACGGTCCAATAAAAGAACTAGACAAAAAATATAATCAACTCTCAACTTACCAGGGAGGGGGAAGCTGAGGTAATAGATAACAAAGATTTCAAAATCATAGTTGTAACAAAACCTTGTAAAACATGGTACAATAGACAGATAGATAGTATACGTGTATTTTTTAATATTTAGTAAAAATTACATCTAATATTGAGGAACACATTTACTACTCTATCTCATCAACATATTAGAAGTAGACCATGAAAGTGTATATAAGCTTGTTCACAGAACACATGTAGAGAAAGAAAACAGTGGACCATGGAAAACTTAAATAAAAAATATTTAAGGAATAAGTAAGAGAAGTCCAAGAAACAAGAAATGGAGGGAGAGGGGTGCCTGGGTGGCTGAGATGGTTAAGTGTCCAACTCTAGATTTCAGCTCAGGTCATGATCTCATGGCTCATGAGATAGAGCCCTGTGTGGGGCTCTGTGGAGACAGCACGGAGCCTGCTTAAGATTCTTTCTCTCCCTCTCTTTCTGCCCCTACCCCACCTCTCTCAAAGGAAAAAAAAAAAAAAAAAAAAGAAATGGAGGGACAGAGGCATGAAAGGAGATTCAGGCACAAGTGTAACATCACCGAAGCCAAGGAAATATTGGTAACGGCCTACCACCATTACAAATAACCTCAATGGCTTCACACAGTAAAGTTTCATTATTATTCAGGTCACACTCCACTGCAGTCAGTGGGAAGGAGAGGGGAGGCCTCAAAGCAGTTATTCTGGCACCTAAGTTCCTTCCACCATTTGGCTTTGCCATCCGCGAAGGTCTTAGAGTCTCCTACTAGATCCTCTACAAAGAGACAGAGAGTACACATGGAGAATCACGAGTGCAGTAAGTTGAAGTGGCCAAGCCCAGAAGTGGCACAAATCACTTCTCACTTTCCACTAGTCAGCAATTTAATCACATGGTCCCACTTAACTGCAGGCGGAGCCTAGGAAATGTAGTTAGGCAGCGTGCCCTGGAGGAAAAGGAAATGGGACTGGCGAACACAAAGCAGAGGCCCTGCACATCCTGCAAAGATGTAGCAAAGAGGTTATGAAAGATAAGTGGTGTCCACTGGGTATACAAGATCATTGGTGACCTTGGTAAGAGCAAGGTCAGTGGAGTGACTCAGCCACGGCAGTGGGTTCAGCAACAAACGAAAAGGAAAGAAGGGGAAATCGCAACTGAGCCACTGGATTCATAAGGCTGACAGACTAATGTGAGGCTATAGGTAAATGCCACTATTCTTGGCATTCTTGGCAACAAACCAGCCAGCTTTCTCCTGGTTAGAAGAAAGCCCTCAGTAGGACTTCATCAAATTTCCACACACATTAAATTTGAGAAATGCCTTTATTGTTTATTTTTTCCACAGTGAAAGATTCCAGATGTTCTGGGATATTTGGTTGAGATCCATCCAAGGAAAAAGGGCATCTGCAATTTCAGCCATCCCATGTGCTTTACTATAGAAAATGAACATAAAATAGTAAGCCAATATGTTGCATTACCCGTGTTGATTTCTTTAGTAATCACACTTGATCTTAGCCAAAAGGCCGAGAAGCGATTTTAGTAATCAATAATTAGGAGATATAACTGTATAAATCTGTTCCTTTTTACTATATTCTAATAATTAGAACTTTGACTCTGATACCTCTAGCTCAATTTGTAAATGAAATTAAATATCTTCAAAATAAACCTTAAAATCTCTATCGTATATTACTTACATTTTATAAGTATATTGAAGAAGGAAAAGAACAGTAGTTACAACCTTTATTTGATTTTTAAAATATTATTTATTTTTGACAGGTTGGGGGGAAGGAGCAGAGAGAGAGGGAGACAGAGGAGCAGAAGCAGGCTCTGAGCAGAGAGCCTGATGCAGGGCTCAAACTCAGGAACTGTGAGATCATGACCTGAGCTAAAGTCAGACGCTTAACTAACTGGGCCACCCAGGCACCCCAGTAGTTACAACCTTTAAAATTTTTTTTTTTTATGTTTTACTTATTTTTGAAAGAGAGACAGAGTGCGAGTGGGGGAGGGGCAGCGAGAGAGGGAGACACAGAACTGGAAGCAGGCTCCAGGCTCTGAGCTGTCAGCACAGAGCCTGACGCAGGGCTCAAACTCACGAACCGAAGTTGGACGCTTAACTGACTGAGCCACCCAGGTGCTTCCAGTACCTATCTATCTTTAAAATATCTTGGGGCGCCTGGGTGGTGCAGTCGGTTAAGCGTCCGACTTCAGCCAGGTCACGATCTCGCGGTCCGGGAGTTCGAGCCCCGCGTCAGGCTCTGGGCTGATGGCTCAGAGCCTGGAGCCTGTTTCCGATTCTGTGTCTCCCTCTCTCTGCTCCTCCCCCGTTCATGCTCTGTCTCTCTCTGTCCCAAAAAAAAATAAATAAAAACGTTGAAAAAAAAATTTTTAAATATCTTTAATCTATCTTTAAAAAATAGATTTAGGAAAAATTTAGTCTGAAATTAAAATACAGGTTAAAAATATGACACAATAATGTCATCTTCATTTTTCTTATCCATTTCTCTTTTTATTCCAGAACATTAAATTTTTTCTTACAAACTCTGTCAGATGCATTCCTGATTGACATACCTCACTTCAACATAGAAGAATGGTTTTGGTCTCCAGGTAGCTAATGAATTTAATCCTTTTCTACTGGGACCTGAATGGTGTATTGAAAATATAGAGCCATTCTCTTTTCTAATATTCACAAGGTGCCTACAATGTTCCAGGTATGTACTGGGCTCCTTGGAAGATATGACAGTAAACAGAACACTCTCGACTCTCAAAAATGCCTTATGGTCAAACAGATCAAAAGTCACATGCTCAAAGTGCTGCTTGCATTTTAAAGTTGACAAAGAAATGGGGCGCCTGGGTGGCGCAGTCGGTTAAGCGTCCGACTTCAGCCAGGTCACGATCTCGCGGTCCGTGAGTTCGAGCCCCGCGTCAGGCTCTGGGCTGATGGCTCAGAGCCTGGAGCCTGTTTCCGATTCTGTGTCTCCCTCTCTCTGCTCCTCCCCCGTTCATGCTCTGTCTCTCTCTGTCCCAAAAATAAATAAACGTTGAAAAAAAAAAAAAATAAAGTTGACAAAGAAAGAGGTCAGCTTATTGTTCAACTAGTGCCTCATGTGATAACGATAATGCCATGGATTCATTTTCCTCTAGGGTTTGGCTCTTAGCTTTGCAGGTTGGGAATCAATTAGACCATAATTGATCAAGCTCAGGTCCATGAAATATATGAGACAAGTGCATAAATCACATGTTAATATATTAATTTACAGTAGAAGTTTTGACTGCCAACCATAATAGAATTCTCAGACAGATTGATCAACACATTCCCTCCCCTGTAGAGAAGGGTGCCAGGAACACCAAATTACTTGCTCAGTGAGCATGGAATGATATGAAAATGATCTTAACAGATGGTGTCATGAAACTTTGATAGCAAACTGCACTCTGCCATGAAGATGTACCTGTCAAGGGAACTTGAACTGTTAGTCTGTTCTCACCAAGAAAATCACTTATTTTCCTTAAAGATATATAACAATATATTAAAACAAAACAAAACAAAGATGGATGGGCACCTGGCTGGTTCAGTCAGTGGAGCATACAACTTTTGATCTTGGGGTTGTAAGTTTGAGGCCCATGTTGGATATAGAGACTACTTAAAAATAAAATCTTAAAAAAAAAAAAAAAGATGGAGGGGCAACTGGGTGGCTCAGTCAGTTGAGCGTCCGACTTCGGCTCAGGTCACAATCTCACAGTTCATGAATCCAAGCCCCCATTCAGGCTCTGTGCTGACAGCTCAGAGTCTGGAGCCCGCTTCAGATTCTGTGTCTCCCTCTCCCTACCCTCCGTTGCTCACGTGCACACACAGACACACACACTCTCTCTCTCAAAAAAAAAAAAAAAAAAAAAAAATGTAGGGGCGCCTGGGTGGCGCAGTCGGTTAAGCGTCGGACTTCAGCCAGGTCACGATCTCGCGGTCCGTGAGTTCGAGCCCCGCATCAGGCTCTGGGCTGATGGCTCAGAGTCTGGAGCCTGTTTCCGATTCTGTGTCTCCCTCTCTCTCTGCCCCTCCCCCGTTCATGCTCTGTCTTTCTCTGTCCCAAAAATAAATAAACATTGAAAAATTAAAAAAAAATACATATATATAACATGAAAAAAATTTTTTAATAAAAAATAAAAAAAATTTTAAAAGATGAAGTGTTTTGTAATCCATATTCCATCAGTTCTATAGCATTTTCTTTTAAATATTGTAACAGCTCTGAAATCAAAATGTTTTACAAATATTAGATTGTAAGTGGCATTTTTTTCTTTTTTAGGGGTTCATAAAATAATGGCATACGTTTCAACTGGCAATGCCTTAGAATAACTGACATTTTTAGAAACTCCTCAAATTCTGTTTTGGTAAGGTGACTTTCATAAACTCAGTTGCCCTAGTATATCATTACTTACTAAGTTTAAAACCTATGTCAAGCTTTTGTCTTCTCAATTCATTTGATCAGTTATAATTGGGCTATGTTCCCAAAAGATACAGAATATTGAAGGATAGTTCATACACAAGCACTTTCTTTGCTACTAAAGTAACCCAGAAGTAACCTTCATGGGTTTTGTTACCACTTTCCGCTGCAGGACAGATAAAACTGCCGCAAAGTTCCTTAAGGGATACTTAAGAACAGGTCCTTCCAACTACCCATCACTCCCCTGATATGACGAGCTATCTTCAGTGGCTATAGTGAGCCTTCTGCTGGAAGTGACTGCCTTCCACAGAGCACCACCATTTTTTTTTTGCCAGGCACCTCCATAGCCTAACTGTCAATCTGGAATACACATGGTGCTAAGGCAGCGCTGGGACCCCTAGTCTAAGCTTCCATTTCCATGGACTATTTTTTTTTTTTTAAATACCTACCACATGTCAGGCCTTTTACTAGTCACTGCAGAGACTGTAGTGAAAAATCCACATGCTCACTACGTACAGCTGTGGAGTTTGTGCACTACACAAAGATACTCAGCCAAGCAGGAAGTGGAGGCTAAAATCCAGCCTGTTTTCCACTCACCAAATCGTGCCCATAGTGCAGGGCTGAATTTTTCTTCAGGAAAGATGCTGTTTTCCTCCTACAAAAGTGCCTTTCCTTGTGGAGCAATCCTCACACCTGTGGGTCTGCACTACACATTTACAATTCTTCTGCACAAAGCATCACCTATTTTTTTTTTTAAGTATTTATTTATTTATTTATTTATTTATTGAGAGAAAGTGAAAATGGAGGAAGGGCAAAGAGAGGGAGGGGGGGAGAGAGAGAGAGAGAGAGACAGAGACAGAGACAGAGACACAGAGAGAGAGAGAATTCCAAGTAAACTCCATTCTGTCAGTGTGGAGCCAGACCCAGGGTTTGAACTGTAAACCATGAGATCATTACCTGAGCCAATATCAAGAATCAGATGCTTAACTGACTGAGCCACCCAGGCACCCCTAGAGCATCACCTTTTTAACCTCTCTGCCAGAGAGTCTTTCTTGGTGTTTCCACTTCACACAAAGGGAATTGATAGGCTACTTGGTCCTAAATACTCATTCTCTGCCCTCAAGGAGCTTACAGTCTAATGGAGGGAGATGAACGAAGAAAAAGACCATTGGGGTGTGTGTGATAAATGTAAGACAGGAGTAAGCACACAGTAGGGCCTTGGAAACACGAAGGAGGAGGACCTAAGCTAGTCTGGGGGATCAGAGAAGGCTCTCCTTGCCTGGAACCATCTTTCTACTCCTTCACCTGGTCTAACTCCTATTCATCCTTCAAGTTGCAGTTGAATATCCCTGTCTCAGAGAGGCTTTGCCCCACTCCCTTACTTCACACCCACATACCTCTTTGTTTTCCCTTTGTTATACTTGTCTTCTACGTACAGTAACCCCCACCACGACTGAACAAATAGAGCCCCCAAATTCGATTTCATAAATTACAAGTTCATATTATTATGAGATTAATGAAACAACTGGAGTGAGCCTGTATAATTTGCTGGCTAGAGTTCCAGAGGTCTGGCTGTGTGATTAAAATTCATCCTCGGCTCAGCTAGAGTTTGGAGCAATCTGCTGGTACTTAACCTCTCCAGCTTAAATATAGTAGGAGTGATTCTAGGTCCTGTAACTAGCCAGGAATTCCAAAATCACAGCACTGATTCTAGGAATCTTTCAGTTACTTTCAGTTACTTTCAGTTACTCGGCACCCATTTCACTTGCTTAATCCAGGAAGATTGGGTTGAGAGAATATTGGGAATACAGAATCCCACTTCTTCCACTTCACCTTGTCTCTCTCCATCCCAATTTAAGAATGTTAGTCTAACTTATATGAAAATGGAAACTGGGCAGAGGACAGGATTAATGGCCAGATGTATTACACTGGTTTTGCATTATCAGGGAACATGATTTTATTAGATGTTATTTTCTACATCATCGTAGATATGGATTTTACTTACTAAGACTCACAAGATAAATACTTGTTTATGTCCTTTTCCTCCTGTAGACTCTATGCTACATGAGGGTGTTAGATACCCATATTGTATCTCTTACTCATAGTGCAGTTTTTAACTCATAGTAGTTGTTTAACAAACATTTGCTGAACTGAGCTGATGTTATAGCTAAGATTTACAAGACTTCTAAAAGCTAGCTTGCGGAAAAGAGCTGGAGGGAAATTTTCTATGTAGAAGGAGCATATGGAAAATACCTAAGAAGAGCAAGAGAGGGTGGTATGTTTGGGGAATGGCACGTAATTCACACGGCTAGAATACAGCACACAACTGGAGAGTGGGGAATGCTAAGAATTGAAACTGAAAGGGAAAGCAGACGTTGGATCTCAAAGGTCAAGAACCTTGGATTTTACCCTAAAGGCAATTAGGAAATGACTGATGAAGTTTTCAAAGGAAATTATAAGATTAGAAAGGTCTACTATGTAAAAAAAAAATTATTTTATTATTGTTTTAAACTTTTTTTGTATTTTTTATTAAGTCGGCTCCATGCCCAACATGGGACTTGATCTCACAATCCTGAGATCAAGAGTTGCACACTTTACCAACTGAGCCAGGCAGGCACCCCCTTAAAAAATTTATTGAAGGGAGTAAAACTTCAGGCAGAGAAAGAGTGGGATATTTTCAGGATAGAACGTGGTGCCCATATAACCATAGCACATGTTAAAGGAAACTGTCCTGCCCTCAGCCCACATGGATGGTTCTCAGCAACTCTCCTTTGTACTTTGTGAGCCTGCTCCCTCTAACACTTGGCTGCAGTGACTGGCCAATTCATAGGCTGGCAAGTGGTCTATGATGTAACCAGCATGGAAAATACTAATCGCGATAGTGTGGCAGTGTGGCATTGTGATAGACAAATAGATAAATGGAAGAGAATAGAGGGCCCAGATATAGACCCACAAATACATGGTCAATTAATTTTCAGCAAAGGAGAAAAGGTAATTCAGTTAAGAATCAGCTTTTCAACAAATGATACTGGAAAAAATGAATATCCATATGCAAACTTTGAATCCATATATAAAAATTAACTCAAAACAAATCATAGACCTCATGTAAAACCTAAATTGGAAAACTTCTAGGAAGAAAAAAACCTTTGTGAACTCAAGTTAGGCAAGGATTTCTGAAATAATGACACCAAACACACTACTCATAAAAGAAAAAAATGATAAAATGAACTTCATCAAAATTAAGAATTTTTGTTCTTTGAGAGACTGTTAAGAGAATGAAAAGACAACCCACAGATGGGCAGAAATTTTTTGCAAACTTCCTAATTGTTAAAGGACTTACATTCATAACATATAAAGAATTCTCAAAACTCAATAAGTAAACAAACAACCTGATAAAAAGTAGACAAAAGAGTTAACAGTTACTTTGCCAACAAAAGATATACTGACACCAAATAAGCCCAGGAAAAATGTTCATTAGTCATTAGTGAAATACAAAGTAAAACCACAAAAGAGATACCACAACATACCTGGAAGATGGCTAAAATTGACAAGACTGACCATGCCAAGTGTGGCCCAGGATACATAGCAACTAGGATTCTACTACACTGCTTGTGGAAACGTAAAATCATACAACAACCTTGGAAAAAAGCTTGGTGGTTTCTTTAAGAAATTAAACATACACACCATGTAGTTAATATGGTTCATCCCTTTCACCCCCGAGTATTTACCCAAGATAGAAGAAACATACATCCACACAAAGACTTATACAAGAATGTTCATGCTAGCTTTATCTGTAATAGCCCCAAAAGTCCATCAGTAGTCGAGTGCATAAACCCAGCCACCCAAAAGAATATTTAATGTATGATTTTCTTTAGGCACAACTCTAGAAAATGCAAACTAATCTATAGTGACAGAAAGCGGATCAGTGTTTGCCTGCCATGGAAGAGGAAAAAGAGACAAGGGTGGAGGTAAGGGGTTATAGAGGGACACAAGGATATATTTGGAGGTGATGGATATGTTCATTTCATTATCTTGATTGTAACGATGGCTTCGGAGGCTTACCAAATTGTATACTTTAAAGATGTACAGTTTATTGCTTCAATAAAAGAGTTTCAATAAAGAGATTCCATGAAAAACTTTAAAAATTTTCTAAGAGATAATGGAAGGAGTGAGTTCCTTGAAGGAATGGAATAGAAGGGTATTAAGATTAGACTTGGACAGGGAGAGATAACACCCCCATTTGACACATTTCTACATGAGGTGTCAGGCAGATGAGCTTATTTCTTTTGCTAGATGTTATCCAATTTCTCTGTAAAGTTGGCAGCAAGACTTTCCATACTAAGTGACCTGAAGGAGGCAGGCAGAAGGCTGGAGGATAGTGGAGCAAGTCCGAAACAGCTGCTGCAGAGAGTGAGTGAGCCCAGACATTAACATTTGGACATCATCGGGGTTTCTGTTGATATTAGAGAACAAGAATGTCTACTTCTGTATGATTATGTAATTTTCTCTAGCACAAGTCAGCAGTACAAGTGAAGGAACAGTTCTCTCACTTCTCTGAACACATCTTTCAGAAACTTCAGAAATCTTTTGAGCACTCAGATTTCTATGGCATCTGTTCCACCATTTTGTCAGGCATATCAAGACATTTTTCGTTCATTCATCCGTTCACCCAGAAAATATATATTGAGTCTTTTGACTCAGGTATGAGGCGTCTAATGGCAGTGAAGATACAATAGTCTAAATAAATATGGTCCCTGCTTTCAGGCTTCCATGCCTAAATAAGCAATGTGCTCCCCCAGGCTCTACTGTGATCCCTTGCAGACTTCAGGAGACCACACACTACCTAAGTATATAGGTCACCATGGGACTCACACCAGTTACAGATCACTTGACCATCCATGATCAAGGTGACTCCATTTTCAAACTGGACTCAATTATGTTCCTTCTTTCTAGGGTGAGTATTGTGAGCTGGGAGAAGTATATGGCCAATATTGAATTCCTAGGATCTATAGCTAGAGACCCAACGGTGAAAGGAAGTATACACAGCCATCTAGTACACTGTCAGCAACAGCTCCAGGTATTTTCTTCCCTTAAAATTCAATAAACTTTCACAATGACCTTCCACTAAAGATGAATGCTAACCTGGTATCTCACTCAGTTTGGATAACAGATTATTGAGAAATCTTTACATATTAAATAATGTGGCTCTACTGCATAAAATGAAAGTGACACATTAAACCAGTTTCTTTGCCTTCTGAAAAGAGAGATATCAGATGTATAATAGTCAAATGCATACAAGTGTGTATTTAGACATATTGAACATTGGGTTAGGAATCCCTTCACACCGCTTTGAAGGAAGACAGAAAAGCAAGAGTTTCTTCCTACTTTTGTAAATCTGTTTTCAGTAGAGTAAGAAATCTTACATGAACTCGTGTTTTGGGGCCAGAATCCAGGGCACAGTGGTCACCTAGCTGACTGTCAATATTCTGTCTGTGAGAGCACTAAGAAGAGACAGTTAACAGTAATAAAAGAAAAAACAAGATATAAAAAGATATATGCATGTCATTTCCTCTACTGTTGTGATCCAAAAAATTAAAATTAAAAATATACACAGATGCATAAGGGATGTTTCTTTTAGTGAAAAGGGGAAAAATGAATCCCCAAGGGTTGAAGATGCAAATTGATGAGTTTGGCAGTAGGTTTTGGAAAAGAGCAGTGATAGCCAACCTGACTAATAAGAAAAAAATGTTGCAAAGAAGCACTAGGACCAAAAAAGCAACTTTTTTTTTTTAATTGCACAGGAAGACAAAATGGTCTTGTAATTGCCCCTGAGGGAAGCTTTCTTGTGACAATGAAAATTTTCCAAAGGAACAAAATGGAAAAAGGGGACTCTTCCGCAATATCTCTAAAGAGATCAAGTATTAATCTCTTTATCCCTATGGGTAATAATAAAGTTTTTAAGTTTAAAACTTTTTTTTATGTTTATTTATTTTTGAGAGACAGGGAAAGACAGAGGGTGAGCAAGGGAGGGGCAGAGAGAGAGGGAGACACAGAATCCGAAGCAGGCTCCAGGCTCTGAGCTGTCAGCATAGAGCCTGATGCGGGGCTCGAACTCACGAACCGCGAGATCATGACCTGATTCGAGGTCGGACGCTCAGCCGACTGAGACACCCAGGCGCCCCAATAAAGTTTTTTAAGTTTATTTTTATTTATTTTGAGAGAGAAAGAGAGAGAGAGAGAGAGAGAGAGGAGAGAGAATCCCAAGCAGGCTCCATGCTGTCAGTGCTGGGGCTGACACAGGGCTCAAACTCACAACTGTGAGATCATGACCTGAACCACAATCAAGAGTCAGACGCTTAACTGACTGAGTCACCCAGGCGCCCCAATAATGAATTTTTTTTATAGGAAAAGTAATCGTGTACCAGATATTTCCCTAAATCAGGTCAATGCACAAATTCTCCACGTAGCCATCTGTGGTAAGGAATCTTGCGTAGATTCCAGGATGATCACCATTCATACATGGGTGTAAAGGTCATATCTAGCCAACTATTAATATTTTGCCTGCAAATCTATGTGGCAGAAGAAATTTCTGAAATGGTAACAGAAAACAAGAGATGATCCACGAATTAACTGTAATTTGATCAGCATCCACGTGCCCCACCAAATGAAGAAGATTGGTGCTGGGATTCATCATTTCCCCCAGCTTTTTGAAACCTTAACTATTGAGATAGGGAATTCTGAGAGGTTTATTATTATAAGTATGTTCTTAGTATTTTTGTTTAGATAAATAATCAGAGAATACTTATATAAATAATTCTGAAACGTTCTTTTTTTAATATGTTTTTTAATGTTTATTTTTATTTTTGAAGGAGAGAGAGACACAGTGTGAGCAGGGAGGGCCACAGAGAGAGGGAGACACAGAATCTGAAGCAGGCTCCAGGCTCTGAGCTGTCAGTACAGGGCCTGACGTGGGGCTCGAACTCACGAATGGTGAGATCAAGATCTGAGCCGAAGTCAGACACTTAACCAACTGAACCACCCAGGCGCCCCAATTCTAAAACGTTCTTAAGACGATTACTTTGTGAATTCTTTATGATGACTGGTGAAGAATTTCCCTTTCTCCCATAGACAACTTGCTGTGTCTCTCCTCACTCATTCATTGGTTTGTGTCCAGAAGGACTGGCCTGCAGGGCCTTTAGGCAACCTTCATGAAAATGGTCTTTTTTTTTTTGATTGGCTCTTTTTTTTTTTTTTTTTATATATGAAATTTATTGTCAAATTGGTTTCCATACAACACCCAGTGCTCATCCCAAAAGGTGCCCTCCTCAATACCCATCACCCACCCTCTCCTCCCTCCCACCCCCCATCAACCCTCAGTTTGCTCTCAGTTCTCAACAGTCTCTTATGCTTTGGCTCTCTCCCACTCTAACCTCTTTTTTTTTTTTTTTCCTTCCCCTCCCCCATGGGTTCCTGTCAAGTTTCTCAGGATCCACATAAGAGTGAAACCATATGGTATCTGTCTTTCTCTGTATGGCTTATTTCACTTAGCATCACACTCTCCAGTTCCATCCACGTTGCTACAAAAGGCCATATTTCATTTTTTCTCATTGCCACGTAGTATTCCATTGTGTATATAAACCACAATTTCTTTATCCATTCATCAGTTGATGGACATTTAGGCTCTTTCCATAATTTGGCTATTGTTGAGAGTGCTGCTATGAACATTGGGGTACAAGTGCCCCTATGCATCAGTACTCCTGTGTCCCTTGGATAAATTCCTAGCAGTGCTATTGCTGGGTCATAGGGTAGGTCTATTTTTAATTTTCTGAGGAACCTCCACACTGCTTTCCAGAGCGGCTGCACCAATTTGCATTCCCACCAACAGTGCAAGAGGGTTCCCGTTTCTCATCATCCTCTCCAGCATCTATAGTCTCCTGATTTGTTCATTTTGGCCACTCTGACTGGCGTGAGGTGATATCTGAGTGTGGTTTTGATTTGTATTTCCCTGATAAGGAGCGACGCTGAACATCTTTTCATGTGCCTGTTGGCCATCCGGATGTCTTCTTTAGAGAAGTGTCTATTCATGTTTTCTGCCCATTTCTTCACTGGGTTATTTGCTTTTCGGGTGTGGAGTTTGGTGAGCTCTTTATAGATTTTGGATACTAGCCCTTTGTCCGATATGTCATTTGCAAATATCTTTTCCCATTCCGTGGGTTGCCTTTTAGTTTTGTTGGTTGTTTCCTTTGCTGTGCAGAAGCTTTTTATCTTCATAAGGTCCCAGTAATTCACTTTTGCTTTTAATTCCCTTGCCTTTGGATGAAAATGGTCTTAATCAGCTGAGCTTCCGATGGGTACTTGACATCTGTGAATTTATGATTTTCTTCTCTGTCAAGTGCCAGAGTACAAATATCTGTGTTGCTGTGATTGTCAGCCAAGTTAGGGGCTACATCACCATCAAATGAATTCAGTCAACTATTACCTATCAAGTGCTACTGGATGCTGGGAATCACACTGTTCCTGACACTGGGCATAATTCTGCAAACAAGATCAACAAGGTCCTGTCTTCATGAAGCTTTCACTCTAGTATGTTGACTATAACTCAACACAAAGGGTTGATGTGTAAGAAATCACTGTGGCCCTTCAAGCAAAGACTTCAGAGGTAATCCTATGAGTAAAGTGGGATAAGAACTGTTTGGAAAAGAAAAAAAAAAATGAAATTAGAGTATTGAACCCAAGACAGACTTCCTGCTTGGGAAGCCAAGGTTTGCTCAGGCAGGCAGGCTTAGGGGAGGGAATGAAGAAAAAAACCTATTGTTTGGCAGGTTGGGTGGGCAACTCAGTGGGGGCTCAATCGGACCCAGAATAAAGCATTCTTGGAGTGAGAGCATATTGTTGCTTATGTGCTATGATTTGAGATGAATTGGGAATGCTGCCAGTTCAAAAACGTCTCTTCCACAGATGTCTGGAAAATGTGAATGTTCACTTCTCTTGGGAGAAGTGGTGGTTAAAAGCATGGACTTTGGAATCAAGCAGATTTATTTGTGAATTGCAGCTGTGTAATTTACTGACTATGTAATTTTGGAGAACTTACTTTTCTCTCTTAGCCTCAGTTTTTTCATCTATAAGATGGGAACAGTCATGCCTCATCGTAGGGTTTTTATAAGGCTTAAAAGAGTTATTATAAATCAAGTGCCAACACAGCGCCCAGACACAGAAAAATATTCAATAAATGATAGATATTCTTAATCATATTTCTATTGATTAATTTACTCATTCATTCAACGAACATTTATTGAACTCCCACGATGTGCCAGGTTTTGTGCTGGTCATGATATACCAGGAAAGATACTCTTGGAAGCAACAGACTATAGTAAAATGTGAAAGGTGTCCTAGGAGACAGTAATACATTGAAACTTTTTTTTCTCTTTCCCAAAGCAGAGAGGAGAGAGAGGACATTCCAGGGAGATGGGACATAAAAGGCTCAGTAAATGAAAAATGTTTGAGATCATTTCTTCCTAGAAACAGATGTAGATATTAGAAATTGGACTATCAGTATAAGAGGATACTTGCTCCTAAAAACACTGGCTTCGGTGACACCTTACTCTCCTGCTTTTTCTGTAGTCTCTCTGGTAGGTCTGTCTCAGTCTCCTTTGTGGTGTCTTTCTCCTTTACCATTATATGTTGGAGTTCCTTAAGATTGTCTGAGATGATTTTCTCACTCTGTATACTCCTCCCCTTAGGCATCTCATCCATTACCGATAATATCCTAAGGATTTTAATTACCACCCACATGATAACTCTCAAATTTGTGTATCCATGTCAGATCTCTCTTATAAACTTCTCCTATTTCTGACTCATATTTCCAGTTATTTAGTGAATATCTTCACCTGGTTGTCTTCAAAATTAGAATATGCACAAAATTAGAATACCCAGAACTAACTTATCTCTTTTTTCTTTGATGTTTTTATTTTTCTTTTGAGAGAGAGAGACGGAGAATGAGAGAGAGAGAGAGAGAGAGAGAGAGAGAGAGAGAGAGAGAGCATGAGTGGGGGAGGGGCAGAGGGAGAGAGGGAGACACAGAATCCAAAGCAGGCTCCAGGTTCTGGGCTGTCAGCACAGGGCCTGACATGGGGCTCCAACTCATGAGCCATGAAATCATGACCTGAGCCAAAGTTGGACACTTAACCAACTGAGCCAACCAGGCGCCCCTAACTTACCTCTCTTCCAAAGCCCTTCCCAGTGTTCTCTATCTCAGTATGTGCACCATTATCCACTCAAGTACTGTCCAAGTTAAAAACTTGGCAGTCATTCCTGACTCCGCCCTCTCCTTCATCACATTTAACCAGTCGTCAAGTCTATTCCTTCTACCATCTTCAATATGGGCCTCAAGTCTACCTTGCCAAGTTCATTGCAACCACCATAGTCTACCTAGACCTTCAGGTCATCTCCCCACATTTAGCCTCCTACAACCCCACCCAATCCAGTCTCTAACAGCAGACAAGAAGTGCAAATATATAGGCCACTACCTTGCTTAAACACTTCAAAGTCTCCTCACTGTCCTTAGGATAAATTCCAAACTCTTTACCAAGCTCCAGTCATTCTGTGACTTTCATTTTCTGGGATACACTATCCAGGGTATTGCTTGCCTCATAGGTTTCCTCACTTGTTGTGCCCTCTGCCTTGAATGCTTTGCTCTCCTTCTCTTCACCTGACCGCTTAGTCATCCTCCATGTCTCACTTAAAGGTCACTTTCCTCCCTGAAACCTCACAACCCTCATTCTAGGGTCTAACTCCCCTCTGACTCTGGTGTTTCAATATCGTGGATACTTATCAAGAACCTTCTATGGGCCAGATACTGGAACTGGAACCCAAGGTACATGTTAGCAAGGGAAAAGAGACATAGTACCTTCCTTACATAGCTCAGAGCCTTATGGGAGAGACAGAAATTACCAAACAATCATACATGTAAATGTAAAACTATAACAATGAAAAGGGCTACGAAATAGAGGTACATGATACTTTGAGAGGACTTGGCAGGACAGGAAAGCATCCCCAAGGCAATGATGATTGATCCAGATGTGAAGGTTGAAGAGGAGCTAACAGTGAGCTGGATGGAGGAAGTGAGTTGCCTTCCTGAAGACAGCATATCCCTGAGGGAGGAGGGATTTAGATGCATTTAAAAACAGAAAGAAGGCCAGAATAATTGGAGAGCAAAGAGCAAGAGGACACCCATCAAATGTCCCAAAGCAGAAGATGGGGCCAGACTTTGCAAGACTGTCAGGGCTATGCAAGGGATTTAAGTTTTTAACACTAAGAGCTAAGAGTAAGGGGGAAAGTAGAAAGGATGAGAAGAAAAATTATGATCAGATTTGCATTGTGAAAATGATCGCTATGGATAACGTGTGGAGAACAGGTAGGAAATAGGTTGTCCTATAAGAAAGAGATTGTCCTTCTGAGGGGAGGGCTGCAGTGGTGTGGTGCTCCCTGGGACCGGATAGGTAAATCCCCCTAAAGCTGGGATTCAGAGTTGTGAAACTCATTTTTGCCATGTACCTAAGTCACATTCTTCAACCTGGTCTTTATCAGTACTAAAGCTGATCTCTGTCTTTCTGAGTCTTAATCTTAATTTATTCAGATCTCAGATGGGGTTTGGGGGAGGGAGTAGACAATGAACAATGATGACTCCTCAATTTCTAGCTTAATACAACTGCATGATTTATGGTGCCATTCTTTTTCCTTCTTCCTTCTTTCTTTCTTTCCTTCCTTCCTTCCTTCCTTCCTTCCTTCCTTCCTTCCTTCCTTCTTTCCTTCCTCCCTTCTTTCCTTCTTTCTTTCCTTCCCTCCTCCTTTTCTTTTTTTCAAATGGGACAGTCAGAACTCACAAATTCAAATTTGGGGACATGTTGAACTTGAGATAACTTTAAAATGTGATATGGAAATTTCAAGTAGGCAACTGTATATACAGGTCTGGGGCTTAAGGACCCAGCCTAGACCAGAGATAGAAATTTGGGTGCTGTCAGCACATAGGTCAATCATGGGCATGGATGAACTCACCCGGGGAGAGATTATAGAGAAGAGAAGGAAGTTAGGCCTGAGCGTCAGTGAACTAGAATATTAAATATCCAGCTTGAGGTAGACAAGTCTGGGAATATAGGCCAGTTTGTTGATATTGGAGCAGTTCCAGACCCCAGAGAGGAAGGATTTAGAAGATGAGCAATGGGGAAGGACTGAACAAGGGGCAAGAAAACACAGAGCCTTATGAAGATGACAATGCATAGAGATAGAAGACCAAAGGTGGGTTTATATTTTGGGCAGTGAACACAGGGCTCAGATTTAGTCTTAGAGCTTATAATAAGTAATTATTTATCATTATTTGTATAATGCATGGCTTCCCCTCCAGTTAAAGACTTTGAAAGACTCTCATTTCTTGGTCACTGATAAATCCTCAGCCATATCCAACAGCACAATTCCAAAAATAAAGTAGTAACTCAATATCCTTTGATATTCCTACCCCTTTATTTACTGCTAAGATCTGAGAAAGAGAAACCCTACTAGCATTTCTTAGGGTAAGCACTAATTACAGGCATAAAGAGAAAGGGACTGGTGAGAAGAAATACATGTTTGTTACTTAGTGCATTCCATACTGACTAAATGTACGTTCTTACCCATTAGTATTAGCCAGAACTATTCTCCTTTGGTGTTATAATTATTTGAATGCATGGATCCCCTCATCAAATAATTTGAAATAAATATTCAGGCTCCCCCAAATATATCTTACTCAAAAAATCATAATTGCAACTATGTCAAAATATGCATTAAAACAAGATTGGAAGGGGGTGCCTGGGTGGCTCAGTCGGTTATGGGTCAGACTCTTGATTTCAGCTAAGGGTTTGCAAGATCAAGCCCTGCATCGGGCTCTGTGCTGACAGTGCTGAGGCTGCCTCAGATTCTCTCTCCCCCTCTTTCTGTCTTTCTCTTCTCAAAATAACTAAATAAACTTTAAGGAAACTGCTAAATTGTTCCTAAGTAGCTGTAACAATGTGAGAGGCTTTCAGTTTCTTCAAATCCTTGTCATCTCTTAGTATTGTCAGTCTGAGATTTTAGCCACTCTTTGAGTGTGTACTGAAATCTCATTGTGCTTTTAATTTGCACTTACCTAATCACTAATGATTCTCGGCATCTTTTCATGTCCTTATTGTCATCTGTGTATGTTTTCAAGGAAGTAACTAAACAAACCTTTTGTCCGTGTCTTTTATTGGGTTGTCTGTCTTTATTAATGAGTTGTAGGAGTTTTTTTTAAATATATTCTGGATACAACTCTTTTCTGAAATACGTGTCTTGCAAATATTTCCTCTCAGTCTGTGGCTTATCTTTTAGTTTTTAAAATAGTACTCTTATAAGAATAAGCCTATTTAATTTTAGTAAATTTAAATTTATCAATTTAAACATTTTATTGTTTAGGGCACCTGAGTAGTTCAGCAGTTAAGCTCCTGACTCTTGATCTCAGCTAGATCTTGACCTCAGGGTCATAAGTTCAAGCCCTGTGTTTGGCTCTGTGCTGGACAAGAAGTCTACTTAAAAAAAGAAAAAAATTACTCTTTGTGCTTTTTGTGTCATGTCTAAGAAATCTTTGCTTACCCAAGATCACAAAGATTTTTCTCATGTTTTCTAAAAGCTCCAGAGTTTTGGCTCTTATATTTTGGTGTATTATATATTACAAACCATTCTATTTTGACTCAAGTTATGTGTATAAGTGAGGTAAGAGCCACAGTTTTGTTTTGTTTCTACAAAGATGTCCAATTATACTAGCGCCAGTATTTGAAAAAAAATTCCTTCCACTGATTTATCTTGGCACCTTGCCAAAAAAATCAATTAGCCTCAAATGTATGTCTAAATTTTCTATTTTATTTCCTTAATCTGTATGTCTATCCTTACACCCAAACCATATTGTTTTGGTTACTATAGCTTTAAGGTATGTTCTGAAATCGGGTGTAAAAGTCCTCCAACCTGTTTCTTCTTTTTCAAAATTGTTGTGGTTATTCTAGGCTCTTTGTGTTTTCAACATAAATTTTAGAATCAGTTTCAATACCTACAAACAACAAAACGCACAAACACACATACACATACACACACACACAACAAAACAAAACAAAAAACAAAAATACCCGCTAACTTATTAAGTATTGCATCGAACCTATAGATCAATCTAGGAAGAATTGCCATTTAACAATATTTAGTGTTCTAATTCTTGAAGATGGTCTAGCTCTCCAACTATTTAGATATCTATGTGCATTATTTTTATTATCAGAAAAAAAAATCAACAACACTTCTCCCCCTTTCCTCCAATAGCTTTTTGTTGTTGTTGTTGGCACCATATATTCTTAAAAGAGAATGGATTTCTCCTATAGCTACTAGTTACAGGTGAAGGTAAGTGTCACAGGCAGGTGGGGAGGCTGCTCTAAGGGAAGTACTCTAAGCTATTCAGAATGTTGCTGACACTGGTAATTTGCTACAGAAGAAAGAGATACAGTGAAAGTGTGGTGAGTGGGCTGCAGAGGTCAATCGGTCAAAATCATTCTCTGCTCTGCTTCTTTTCCACTTGTTTACAATACTTTTAAGAAAGAGTCATTTAATTTGCCCATTTTCATGAAGACTAAATATGTAATCTTATAGAAAGTAAGTACCCAATAATTTTTAGTTATTGAAAAATCCTTAGAAAATTCTGGAAGAATTGCTCATGATAGTATTTTCAACACAAGAAGAATAACAGGTGAATACATTGCTGTTTTTTAGAGATCATTATTTAAGACTTTTCTTGCTGCATTTTGTTGATAAAGTAAATTACCTTGAAATGCATATTCTTATCCAAACCAGACAATTTAAGGAATGTCACTCAAATATCAATCCCAATATAAGTAAATTGTAAATGCGGTAAACCTACTGGAAGATTTTTTCAAAATGCTATTACCTGTGAATATATTAAAAATACTAGATGTATGTATAAAGTAACTTTAATAAATGAAAAGGAAACAACAGCAAACCTTCCTTTATACAGAGTGAGAACAATTTTTTTTCTTTACAATTTTCCTATTTGAGGAAGCAAAATACATTTGCACTAAGATAGAATAAACTAAAAAAAGAGCAAGCAGTAGCCTGCAGAAAATAAAATGTAACACTTGGTAGCTCCAATTACAGAACTGTAGAATAAGACAGAAATAAATGAGATGCAACAAATATAAACACTTTGTATCTTTCATATTCAATGCTTCGTATTATCAGCTTCAATCATAAGGAAAACATAAAAAGACTGCAGTAAAAAAAAAAAAAAAGGAGAAAGATACAAAGCTAACCCAACTGCATTCTTAAATCTGTAAATTTTCCTCAAATATAAAAAGACACACTTCTAAACAATCAACTATGATAATGCTACTTAGAGTAGAAAATATTAGGATTCAAATATTTCTACCTATTTAATAATTTATTAATACTAAATGGCTTTATTAATGGCCCAGTGGTAACTAAATATATAGGTCAAAAAGAAATGTTGTACATAGAAAGGAGATAGGCAACAGATATAAATTTTTGTGACACTTTTACTTAGGTATGTTTTTTCACTGTATTTTTCTTTCTGGAGGATCATTTTGTAGGTCCTTAATAATGTTTCTGAATGGATGGATGAATTAATCTGTCCTGATTTCTTCATTTTGCATTTGACAGATTGGTGGTCCAGAAAAGTAAAGTGACTGGTGCTCATTCATTCATGCCCACATACAGTTACTGAACAAATAATTTTTGAGCACCTACTATGTGCCAAGTCCTGAGCTAAAAAGTGGGAATTCAAGGGTAAACCACAACCCACAAAGTACTTGACCTAACTTACTGTATAGTGGAGGAGACAGACATTAATTAAACAAATCAATTACAACTGTGGAAAGTGCCCCAAGAGGTATGTGTGGAGCTCTACCGAAATAGAAGATGATGTCATCAGGTACATCAAGGAAGAGTCCCCAAAGTGAAGTCATATGAAATAGTAGTTTGGAAGGTGCCTTTTCTCCACGAGTTTCAGAGTGAGGTCCTGGAGCTCCAAGTAGAGAGCAGAAAGTTTGGAATCAGAAAGTCTGGGGTTTGAAGTCTCTCTACTACTTACTAGCTACGGGATTTAGAACAACTTACATAACTTACCTCCGACTTAGTTTCCTCTTCTGGAACATGGGATTTATAAAATCCCTACTTCTCTGGTTTATTATAAAGATTAAGGGAGATGTTTGTTAAGAATAAATGTCCAGGGGCGCCTGGGTGGCGCAGTCGGTTAAGCGTCCGACTTCAGCCAGGTCACGATCTCGCGGTCCGTGAGTTCGAGCCCCGCATCAGGCTCTGGGCTGATGGCTCAGAGCCTGGAGCCTGTTTCCGATTCTGTGTCTCCCTCTCTCTCTGCTCCTCCCCCGTTCATGCTCTGTCTCTCTCTGTCCCAAAAATAAATAAACGTTGAAAAAAAATTAAAAAAAAAAAAAGAATAAATGTCCAGTAAAATATAGCTATTCTTAAAAACAAACACACATACCTGTGCTAGAACCTACAGGTCCTTTCTGGATAGACATCACTTCCACATCAAGCTTGCAATCCTTTCCTGGATTGGTCTTGCTTTTCCTTGAAATACAGTGACCAGCTTTAAGTATGTTCTGATAAATCAGCTATTGTGTAATGCAAACCTGTTATGACCCTCAAAGACCAGGACAAAGATCAAGGCTAAGAAGGATTGTGCCTTTTCCTTTGCACCTATGGTACCCTTCAGTCATTTGTGTGCTGTTGTAATTATTTGTCCTCTTAAATAGAGGATAGAAATAAAACATTATACAACGCCATTTACAAATATCTAGAAAAACATTTCTTGGGGCGCCTGGGTGGCGCAGTCGGTTAAGCGTCCGACTTCAGCCAGGTCACGATCTCGCGGTCCGTGAGTTCGAGCCCCGCGTCAGGCTCTGGGCTGATGGCTCAGAGCCTGGAGCCTGTTTCCGATTCTGTGTCTCCCTCTCTCTCTGCCCCTCCCCCGTTCATGCTCTGTCTCTCTCTGTCCCAAAAATAAATAAAAAAAATAAAAATAAAAAAAAAATAAAAACATTTCTTACAGACTACGCCAAAAAAAAAAAAAAAAAAAAAATCAGGGCTGTTAGCACATCGGAAAGGAGTGAATAAATACCGTTCATTGTGCTTTAAAATAATCTCTTTTTAATATGCTAAGAATCCCCACAAAGGATACTATGTTGAAAATCATCCACATAGTTATTTGAGTTAATTTGCTCATTTAATGACTCAGCAGAAAAATGCAAGGGTATCTTCAATGCCTCAGGAAATCCATCATCTTCCCCTTAAGCCTGCTCTTCTACCCTATTCCACCAAATGTCACTACTAGAGAGCCGTTTCTGAGTCTGCCTGGCCACAACATCCACATGTAATCAGTCACCAAAGCCATTTGATTACTAACTGGTCTTAGCCCCTTCTATTCTAGTTAGATTACCACATACAGCCTGCTGAGTAGCCTAGCAAAAAAAATATGATCACAAAACATGGAAGTAGAGTTCTCTCCCTCACCAGTCTGAAAAGTGCCCTGATCCCTGGAACCTTTGAATGTCACACTACATGGCAGAGTAATTAAGGCTCGAAGCCTCATTATAGGGAGTTTGTCCTGGAGTATCTGTGTGGGCCTAATCTTGTCACATTAGTCCTTAAAAGTAGAGCACTTTCTCCAGCCAGAGTCAGAGAAATGTAGAGTGGGAGAGGAAGAAGAGAGATATGGCCAAAGGGGAAGTCAGAGAGATATCAAGGGAGAGAAGGATTTGACATGTTGTTAGTTACTGGCTCTGAGAGTAGGCGCCTATGAGAGGCCTCTAGGGGCTAAGAATAGCCCCCAGGTAACAGCAGCAAAGAACTGGATACCTTGGTCCCTGTAACCATAAAGGGCTAAATTGTGGCCAAAACCATGAATGAGCTTAACAACAGATTCTTCCCAGGAATCTCTAATAAGAAACACAGCTCAACTGGCACCTTTCTTTTAGCTTGATGAGACCTATGTTGGAGTTTTAACCTTCAGGTGTCATTTTAAAGTGTTTTTTTTTCCTAAGTTGTATTTATTTATTTATTTGGGAGAGACAGAGACAGCGTCAGTGGGGAAGAGGCAGAGAGGGAGGGAGAGAGAGAATCCCAAGCAGGTTCCATGCTGCCAGCAGAAAGCCTGATGCGGGGCTCGAACTCACAAAACTGCAAGATCATAACCTGAGCCAAAACCAAGTGCCAGATGGTTACCCGAGTGAGCCACCCAGGCACCCCTCAGGTGTCATTTTAAATTGTGGTCATTTTGCTACAGTATCAATAGAGAACTAATACACAAGAGTTCACTGTTCAAAGTTAATGAGTGGTTCCAGTCATACAAAGGATAAAATCTAAGCCCCTTAGCATAATGTAAAAGTGTCAGCATTCTCTGTTTCCAGCTTACCCACCTCGCATGCTCTCCCAACATTACCTCTCTCCCCATTCTTGTTCTTCTTATACCCCAATTCTCTGAACACATGTTGTTTATTCACATTCTGAATGTGTCAACCTGGCAGACTTTAGCTTATTCATGTCCTGACCAGAAGTTCCCTTCTCTGTGAAGATCTCAGTGACACTCCTGGGAAGTTTCTCTTTTATTCACTTAATAAATATTTATGTAACACCTACCATGCCAGGCACTGTTCTAGGTGCTGTGAACCAGACATTAATTAAAAGCCTAGGGGTGCCTGGCTGGCTCAATCAGTAGAGCATGTGACTCTTCTTTTTTTAATGTTTATTTTTGGGAGACAGAGAGAGACAGAGCGTGAGTGGGAGAAGGACAGAGAGAGAGGGAGACACAGAATCTGAAGCAGGCTCCAGGCTCTGAGCTGTCACCACAGAGCCCGACGTGGGGTTTGAACTCATGAACCACAAATTCATGACCTGAGCTGAAATCTGATGGTTAACTGACTGAGCCACCCAGGCACCCCAAGCATGTGATTCTTGATCTCAAGGGCTGTAAATTCAAGCCCCATGTTGGGTGTAGAGATTATATTAAAAAATGAAATCTTAAAAAAAAAAAAGTCTTAGTTTTCATGGAGCTGCCACTCCAGTTGAAAGAAGGGGAGAAAGAATGTAAAATAAACACGCAAGCAAACACATAATTAAGTTCATATCTTGATAAATGTTATGAAGGAAATGAATAGGTTGACATGATAGTGTTTTGATGCAGAAACAGTAACTTTAGGTACGGAGGCCCCAAAAGGATTTGAAGGCAGATCTGTAGGACGTGATGAGCTGACCATATAGATGAGCTATGGAAGGGCAGTCCAGTCAGAGGAACCTCGAGTGAAAAGGTCCTGGAACATAGCCTGTTCCAAGGAAAGAAAAGCTACCAATGTAGGGGGAGAGCTGCGCTGAGAGGAATTATAGACCAAGATGAGGCTCCTCTGTGAAGAGCAGACTGTAAAAATATAAACATAGGAGTAGGAAGAGCCATGCTAGTGGTTGAGTGGGAGAAAGAGAAGGTCTGGCTGAGAGTGGTACCCATGGAGAATAAGCAAAGCAGACAGACTGGAAAGATACCCTGGAAGTGAGATCAAGGGCATTTGTTGTTAGATGAGCCTGAAGATAAAAATCTGTGAAATATTCCTTAGTTCCAGCCCTTATTCTTGGTTTCCTGGTTTTTTGATTCCTTTCCCAGAGCTCGGTCCAAGTTTTTGTTCTGGATGGTTGGTGGTGCCATTTACTAAGACAAGGAAACCACGGAGAGGAACAGGTTTGGGATAAAAAATCAATAGTTCTGTTTATATTGTGTTAAATTTATGCCTCTTAGGCATCAAAGAGGAAATATCAAATAGTTTTTGTATATGCCTGGAAGCAAGAGAGAGGTCAAGGCTAGAAATGTAAAACTTGAAGTCATTGATTTGCAGATGGTATATAGACTCAGGCACTCTTTTCCATGCTCTAACCGAACTGTGTAGAGATCTCTCTTTCAACAACTATCACACCATCTTGTTAAGTGTCTTTGCATGAATGTCTTCTCATTGTAACCCTTTTAGGCAAGGAATTGTGTTATGTCTGTATTCTCCTTTGTTACATGATGGTTCCCTCAAGTGATAGATAGAATATATATACACACACACACACATACATATATATACACACACACACATATATATATACATATATGTACACACACATATATATATACATATACATACACACATATATATATATGCTCATTTAATCCTCACAAAGAACCTCATAGAGCAAATATTATCAGCATCCTGATTTTCTTGAATTTATAGAAAAGGATACTGGGGAACAGGGAGGCAAGTAACTTGCCCAAGATCACATAGATAATAAGTGATAGAGGAGGGATCTAAACCTAGCACCCTGGCTCCTGGGGCTCCAACTTGTAACCATACTCTCCAGGAATGCGGTACTGTTCAATACTGTTCAAAGCACAACATACTGTGTTAGAACAAAATTATGAAAACATTATTGCAACTTTACAATTCTCACAAATGGAACTCTATCTCAGACCTGTACTCTAAAGGGCCACTGTGATGGACAACTCCAAATGTACTCCTATGCATAGAAGAGGACGTGAATGCTGTGCTTCCCAGAATTGTGCAAAGTGGTAGACCCTCTTGGCTGATAATTAAGTTAACTATTTCCACACAGGTTTGGGTTTGAGTAATTATTAAAAAGAACCTCATTTAGGGTCAAGATTTTTTTTTTAAGTAGGCTCCACACCCAGCATGGAGCCTGACACAGGGCTTGAACTCACAACCCTGAGATCAAGACTTGAGCTGAGATCAAGAGTAGGATGCTTAACTGACTGAGCCACCCATGCACCCCTAAAGTTAAGATTCTTGGTGTCTAACTTATTCTAACTTCCTGACTTGGTTAAAGTTTAATATTTAAACTTGGCATTTTGTCAGTATGTGAAACAATAGGCAATTGTTGGAACATATGTATTGGATATTCCTCAAATCCATAAGCGCACAGGAAAGGGAGAAATCAAGTAGAAGCAATAGATCATTAAACACTTTTCTATTTATTGAGCAGTGAGTATGGACCAAGCACAGTGCTGAACTCTCATTTCACTTTCCATCAGCAGTATAGTTAGACAAAAAATGGGAAGTAATTCACCCCAGAGAAACCCTAAGGGAGATGATTCAGCTAAGCCATGCCCAGATCCACAGACATAGGGAGATGATAAATGCGTGGGTTTTAAGCCATTAAATTTGTGCTAATTTGTTATACATCAATAGATTACTCTCTTAGGATATGAACAGGCAATTTATAAAGGAAAATATACCAATGATTAACAAATATACTTTAAAAATGCTTAATCTCACAAGTGAATAGAAAAAGCAGAGGAAAAGAGTTCTCTTATACAGTGTTGGAAACAGTGTGAACTGGTACAATATCCTTTTTGGAAAATACTTTGGCAGCACCTTTGAAAGGTTTAAACACATAGACTGTCAACTTGTTTAAATCTCTCTCTTGGAATCTATGTCACAGAAAGAATAGAGACATGTATCTCAATGTACATTGCAGCATTTGATGTAGCAAAATATTGGAAATTATATAAATATCCATTAATGGGGCAAGTGACTGAATAAATTATGACATATTCATATAATCAATGGTAGTCAATAAAAGTGGATCTGTGTGTAATAACCTGGAAATGTATTCATGATTTACTAGTGGGTTAAAAATCAAGTTGCAAAACAATCTGTTTAGTATGATACCATTTCTATGATATAGATCTACTCATATATATGTTCATATATGCACACATATGTATGTGCATAGGAAAAAGTCTAGAAGAATCCACACCAGCCGTTATCGATGGTTACTCCTAGGAAGTAGGAATAGAGCAGATGAGAGAGGTGCTTTCACTTTGTACTTCCTATTGTTTGGATTTTTTTCAGGGAGCAGTTCATCCTTTTTATATAATATTCGTAACTTTTCAACCAGTGAAAATAAATAAAAGGAAATATAAAGCAAAACTAAAGCATTCTTTTCTTGTTGAAGGAGGAGAACTTTGATATTCCACTTTGTCGTGTAACAAAAGAAGACTGAAAACAGAAACAGATGTCCCTCATTCAAGCATAGAGAAGGAAGCAAAAATAAGAGAACTGTTTAGGAAAGAAAGGTTTTAAAACAAAAGTAATCTCTTAGAATTTAATCTACACAAGCGCATATGGCTTACATTAAAAAAAAATCGGTTTATAAACGTAAAGGAGAAACAGAAATAACTTGTTCATTTTACCACTAAGAACAAAAAATACATTTGATAGCCATGAAAACTTTACCAAATAGAAAGTGTCCAAGAAAAGACAGATAAAACAAACAAAACAATGGAAACTATTTCTCAAAGAAACCAAGATTATATGTGATTAAATGAGGAAACTTTTAGGTTGAACAATATGAAATTGCCATTTCTGTAAGTCAAAAATAGTAGACAATCAGAGTTTTATATTGTTGAACCAAATATACAGGAGAGTTTCCACCTTAAACAAGACTTCAGGAAAACAGCAAAAGTAAAGAAAAATTTAAATCTCAAGGGCTTTTCACCCTTTTTTTAAAAATATACCATTAAACTTTATGGGACAAACCTGAGACCCCTCTTTATTTTCCAGACAGGACAAGTCACTTTTTTCATACTAAATTCTAAGTATAAAGGCTAATGTTTGAGGGGATCACTCAGATATCTTTCGTGCCTAATTAGTGTTCAAAGAAGAAAAGAAATAACTTAAAAAGTCATCCTTCAAAACAAGAACAACAACAAACACAAAAAGTTATCTTTCATGAAACTCTGGTTGAGAATAAGAGATAAAGTTTAGACAAAGCTTTTCCACCGACAGCTAAACTTTGAAACAATCTCTAGATACAGAGAAAGCATCAAAATTCAGATTGTTCCAAATCTAAATTAATTTTTTTAAGCAAAGGAAAACAAAAACCCACTTAGCTGTAGACAAATAGATTGCTTTAACAGTGTAACCTGTAGATAATTGGTTCAGAGTGAACGCTATGGTGTCAGAAGATAAAAGAAGAATAAAAGTAGAGAAAAGAGTTGAGTTGAGACCCCGCCTGGGCCCCGAGAACACAGGGATGAAACGACACAGCCTGCGCCCTCTGGAAACTCACGGTGACATAGGGATCTAGGCCACGTAAACAACAACCTCAGTCCAATGTGGTAAGAGCTGCAAGTGTGGGATGTAGAAGCTGCAGTACCCAAGAGAGAGGCCGTGACCAGACCATGGGCTGGGGTGGGGGTATCAGAAAAGTCCTCATCTTTGCATTGAGTGTTAAAGGAAGCAGAGACTTTAGTCAGGTGAATGAGGGAGGAGAAGGATGCCCCAGGATGGGGGAGCAGTGTGCAAGGCACGTCGTAGAGTTACTCCCGACCAATGGAGTGGCATTAGCTCTATATGTAGCTATTGATCTCTTTTATCACAAAAATGGGGTCATGAAAACTTTCAGACACAAAAAAAAGTTGAAGGAATATTATAGTGAATACCCATATACTGCTTCTCAGGTCTCACCACTAATATTTGTATGCTATTTTATCACATATCTATCCATAGGAATTTCTAAATGCTAAGAAAAAAAAAAAGTATGTGCTAATAAGGATATTTTTCGTCCATAATAAATTACCATGGTTTTGTAGCTCTTTCCAAATTCGAATTTATATTGGAATCGGAGGTTATATGAATATAATTTTTTGATAAGACCTCAAATAAAGAAATTAAGGGCATATTTGTGATATTAAAAAACAAAGAAAAATGCTATTATGGAAAATTATAATCCATATGCTTTCATCTATCGAGAAAGTGCCTTTGTTTTGTGTCATTTTTGTCTTTTACATATTTTGTTGCAACTGCATAAGGCCTTATCCTGATTAGGAATACTAGGTTTGTGATTTAAATTATATTTGGTGGTCTAACTTCCCCATTCAACTGATAATTGGATTTCCAGTTCCTAGATTTTTATGAAGGTTGTGCTGTCAAGCATTCTCAGGATTTTTAAAGTTTTATACACTCCTTATGGTAATTTAAGTATGCTACTAAGAATATGTTATGAATATGTATTATAAATATGAAGAAAATGAAAAGATGTACTGAGAAATAATCTCTCTCTTATAAATGAATGCTTGGCTAATGCATATTCCAGGCGGGAAAGCTTTAGAAAAGAGGCGTTTCTGGGAATGTATGAGATTTAATTTGGAACCATGCCTTAGTTCAATTGTTCTGAACTTCGGTGCACACAAGAATTACCTGCAGAGCTTATAAAAATGCAGATCTGCTTTGATCCCCCAGATTCTAATCAGAAGGCCTAGGATGGGCTCCAGAATCTGCATTTCTGGCAGAGGATGCAATTAGCACAATGGCATCCTTTCAGAGACTCCGTGCAGCAGGTCTCAATTCTGTGGCTCTTGGGCTTGACCTAGCAGATCCTAGTAGATCTCCCTAGTCCTTTTGGACACAATATTAGTGACCTCTTCTTTAAGCACTTATTGTATGCTAATATTAGGAATGTGAGGACAGGTGATTTGAACTAACCCTCCTGCTAGAAACAACTAAAAATTCTGGATGAAAAATGTTTTAAAATATCTTCTTAAGAGTATGTTAACATTATCAGGCCAAAATCTGGGTGAAGGCAGGAATCCTGAGTGTAGCTCAGAAGCAAAGCTACTTTTACTCCGAGAGTGTTTGCTGAAAAGGGGGGGGGGGGAATGAGGGGCAGTTTTCGTAGTTTTGGCTTATGGGACACTCAAGCTAGGGAGTCCAATGGGGAACCCCCCCCCCAGTAAAGTTGAGACTCACAAGTGCTAGACTCTAGAGTAGAATAACCCAGAAGCAACTTCCCCAACCCTCACTGCTAGAGTAAACAAGGAAAATTGCCCTGTTCTGAGGAGTTGGGGAGGAAAAGAGGACCCTTATGTGAGAACTTGTAGCCACAAGCTGGCATTTGTTCTGTTTTCCAGCCCAGATTTATATCATCTGAGTTGCACAAAACTATTACACCATGTAAGCAGAAGGCAGATGGACTGCCAGCCTGGAGGCTTGTAGAGTGGGAACTTTCTAGGGGTCTCCAGACTAAACCAGGGTAAAGGGTACCTGACATTTGTTTCCCCACCCTCCTTTCTGTTAGCGAGATGAAGTTCAACTGCTCCAGCAAGAAAGAGAGTCTTGAGTTCAGTGGTATGCAGCTGTCCCCTAGACACTGTTTCAGGGTACAGTGGCAAGAGCAGAGTTTCTCAGCCTGCAGGGCTGAAAACCATCGCCTGCCTGTGAAGTCCTTTGTCAGTTATTGCTACACTGGGAAGTTTTGCTCGGAGGCCATCAAATCAAGCCACCAACCCATTGCTTCCAAACAACTACTGGACATTTCTTCCCAAAGTTAGTACACTTAAAAGAAGCATGCAACTGTTTTCCACAGAATCCCTATAAACCAAGAGCAGATCTGAAAGAGCTTTCTTCCAAAAAGAGCACTGTCCTAGGAGTCAGAAGAAGTAGGTTTAAATTTCATCTCTGCTACTTACTAGCTTGTGAGATGTTTAAGCAGTTTCAACATCTGTAAAATGGGGTTGACAATATTTGTTTTGCAGTATTATCATGAAGATTAAATAGAGTTACATATGAATATGTATAACATCTAACATAATGCATGGCCTTTAATAATAAATATCAATAAATATCAGTTTCCTTCCTTGCTTCCACTACTTTTTTTAAGTTTATTTCTGTATTTATTTATTTATTTTTTAAAGTAATCTCTACACCCAATGTGGAGCTCGAACTCATCACCCAAGTCACATCACTAAGAGTCACATGTTCCTCTGACTGAGCCAGCCAGGTGCCCCAATTTTTTTCTTTCTTTCTTTCTTTCTTTCTTTCTTTCTTTCTTTCTTTCTTTCTTTTCTTTTCTTTTCTTTTCTTTCTTAATTTGTGTTTTTTAAAGTGTATTTATTTATTTATTTACTTACTTACTTATTTTTAGTAATCTCTACACCCAATGTGGGGCTTGAACTCACAATCCTGAGAGCAAGAGTTGCATGGTCTTCTGACTGAGCTGCCAGGTGCACCAACTACTTTCTAATAATACTGACACATTTGAGAATTTTTTGACCCCTCATCCTATCAAATTTGTATCTGGAAGGGCTGGTGGCTGGTTTGCTGCTATTGATAATCACAGTAAGGAGAAGAGTAATACAGAAAAATCAGTGCCAGGTTTAATCAAGGAAGTTTGGTTTTCTAGATTTTTCTTTTATCCCCCAAGGAAGAAAGGAAATGCCAAAAAGATTGAGCAGTAGCGACCCTAGAAGTACAAAGAAAAGCAGTGAAGGATGATGTTCTGGAGACCAAGGGAAGAAGGAATTTCAAAAAGAGAGTGATTAAAATGTGGTAGAGATTAAATAAAGACTGAACTTTCCATCTGACTTAGTAACTTGGAGGCCCTTGGCTTTAACAGGTTTGCAACGGAACTGAGTGGGGAAACCAGTTTGCAACACGTTGAGGAAAGAGAGGGGAAAAAAGGAAGTAGAAGAGTTTGGACAAATGTTTTCAAGTCTCAGTATGAAGAAAAGGGAGGAGGTAAGGCAGTAGCTGTAGAAGGACATGGCATTGAGAAGGTTTGTTTGTTCAGATAGGAGAGAGAAGTGTGGAAGTTAAAATGCTGGATGGAGAGGAGACAGAAGAGAGGGGAAGGTACAAGATACGGAGGACAGAGAATAATGGAGAGAGGAAAGTTCCTGGAGAGGCAAAAGAGACTGGGACCAGGACTCAAGGGGAAAGAAGGCCTCCTATTTAATTGTAATGGGAAAAGGCAGGGTGCAGACACAGGTTCACTCGTAGATTTGGAGCCAGGAAGCTGAAGGAGCACTCCTTGGATGACTTCTGGGTTTTTTCTGTGAAGTAGGAATTTACATTGTCTTCTTAGAAGTTGGAGAAGGAGGGGGAGGGTTAGATGTTGGAAGGAAGTGGAGAAGGTAAGGAAAATGCCCATCTGCAGTGTGGAGGAGGAAACTGACCAGAGAAACACAAGACTGCAGAGCAGAGCTGAGAGCCCATCTGAAATGGATTTCCCTGAATTATACCAACACCGATACGTACAGCTCTGTAGTTTTCTTCAGGCTTTGTAGAGGGAATACCTGGGTTCTCCTGTCGTGTTGCACAGTGAGATCCTGGTAAATACTTTGCAACTGCTTTAGGGGTTGCAATGGGAAGAACCCTGATTCTGTAGCAGGGATGTAAACAATCCCACTATGGCTGACTTCGAGCTGTCAATGGGATGTCACTGAACTCAGACTCAGAAAGAGACGCCCAGTGGCACACTATTGCATAGTATTCCTACCATACAGATACAAGAGACATGAATAACCATAAGCGCATAGAAAATAGTAAAATGTGGTAAAATAATTAAGAAGTAAAAAGTTTTGATTATTTATTACCTTTGGTTTTATATAATTTTCTTACTTGTAAGTTTATATAACTTAATTTTTTTAAGTTTGTTTACTTACTTTGAGAGAGAGAGAGAGAGAGAGAGAGAGAGAGCGCGCGAGCAAGCATGCACATGAGCTGGGGAGGAGCAGAGAGAGAGAATCCCAAGCAGGCTCTCAAGGTCAGTGTGGAGCCCAATCTCATGAACTGTGAGATCATGACCTGAGCTGAAACCAAGAGTCAGATGCTTATGTGGGGCGCCTTGGGTGGCTCAGTCGGTTGAGCATCCCACTTCAGCTCAGGTCAAGATCTCACAGTTGGTTCGTGGGTTCGAGCCCCAGATCGAGCCTGGGTTGGGATTCTGTGTTTTCGTCTCTCTACTCCTCTCCCGCCCCCAATTAAAAAAAGAAAAAAAAGTCAGACCCTTAGCTGAGGGAACCACCCACGTGCCCCTACACATTTAATTTTTAATAATAACTATTTTAACATCTGGCTTGCGAAACTCCTGGAAATTTTACAATCAGCCTGAGCTGGCTGCAGGCATACCACTGGCTGTAGAAAACCCATGTTCAAATGGCCTGCTCTATAAATTTCATATTAAAAAAATAAATTAAAAAAAAAAAGAAATGGTCTGCTCTAAGCGATTGGGCGGGGCTGGGCACGGGGAGGGAGCTGAGACATAAGTGACTAGATTGCTTTCTTGGGCAGAAGGACTCTCCCCTGGGCCTGGCAGAGGAAGTCTGAGTTCCCTGGGAAAGGGGGTGGGAAATGATGGAAAAAAGCTTGACCCTGGGGAAGGGGTAGGAGGTGTTAGGTGGGACACGAATCAATTGTCAAATAATTCCATATTGGAGTAGTTACCAAGTTTGTATCTATTTTGTGGCCATTTTCTCTTACTGTACCGTAAATAGTCATAAAGATCCGACAGAGTAGATTGCCACAGAGTGGGGGAATGGCGCTGCTGGCGAAGAGCAGAGAGAGTGGTTGTGAGCCCAGGGGCAGGAAACCTGGGCCCCCTGGATAATGTCAGAAGAAAGTCACCTCTGCAAAGGCAAAACCAGCTGGGAGTCTTGCTGTTGGCAGTTTCCCTGAGCTGTGCTTTGTTATAGGTTGGCAGGAAGATACTGGGGGGGGGGCGGGCCGGCTTGGAAGCTCTTTTTGGTTCTAAAATTACACTATAGGAATGAATGCCCGTACCTAAGTGTCTTCTTTCAAGTAGCTTACTAAATAAACTTAGACAAAAATCCTTTTGTTGTCATTCTTTGAAGTTCTTTGCATAAGGTACAGGTACGAGAATAAATTCGCTTCGCTTCTGTGCAGTACACTTTTCTGGTATTGGAAAGTCACTCTCCACAAAAGAGCTAACACATTAATGACATCAGTCTGGCTTTTATAATCGTGACTGGGTGCAATTCAGAACCATGTTTGGTGTGAGATACCTCAGCAGGCAGCATTTTCACTCTTTTTAGAGAAAATATTTCAGAGAGTAGCTGTATTGTCAACATCTCCCTGTTTGCAAAAATCCTGCCTGTTCAGGCTACAGTCACAATTACAAAGACATTTAGAGATTTTATTATATTTGATCAGATTTCAGAAGCAGTAACAAGAACAGGAGGATCTAGGAGAAAAATAGGCAAATGTATTAACATTATTTTTAAAAAAGCATATGTTAGGGTAGCAGTTCCCAGAGCAGTAAAATTATGGAGAGAGGCAGGAAGCGGGAGGCAGGGCAAACACATAGTTGCCAAGTCATGACATTAAAGAGAAATTACCCGTTGCTATCATGATCATTTCTTAAAAGAAAGATATTTTAATATAGATAAATAGTAAGAAAAGAATCTTTGAATAAAGAGATTACATTTAGTTTATAGAAAACTCAGCACATTGTTTTTATTTTTCTCGTTTAGGGCTTAGTAGTGAAAAGCATCTCCATGAGCCAGTGTAGGACACTGATATTTGAGGGTTTTTAAGAATTTAGTGATTCTCTCTTCTACTTTTTCTAAAAAAATTTTTTATTTTTGAGAGAGCACAAGCACAAGCAGGGTAAGGGCAGAGAGAGAGGACGACACAGAATCTGAAGCAGGCTCCAGGCTCTGAGCTGTCAGCACAGAGGCCAATGCGGGGCTTGAACCCATGAACCACGGGATCATGACCTGAACTGAAGTCAGATGCATAACCAACTGAGCCACCCAGGTGCTCCTTTCTTCTACTTTTTTGATAAATCTTTAATATTCTGCTACAAAGAGAAAGGAAAGAAAGAAAAGAAAAAGAAATAAAGGGGCAGTGTAATGTTTCTAGTTTAAAAAGCTAGTTTTCGGGGCGCCTGGGTGGCGCAGTCGGTTAAGCATCCGACTTCAGCCAGGTCACGATCTCCTGGTTCGTGAGTTCGAGCCCCGCGTCGGGCTCTGGGCTGATGGCTCAGAGCCTGGAGCCTGTTTCCGATTCTGTGTCTCCCTCTCTCTCTGCCCCTCCCCCGTTCATGCTCTGTCTCTCTCTGTCCCAAAAATAAAAATAAAAACGTTGAAAAAAAATTTTTTTTAAATAAAAAAATAAAAAAATAAGCCAGATTTCTTTGAAAAGTAAGAAGAACTATGGGCGTTTCCCATGGCTCTGAGAGGAAGAAGAAGGATGTGATTGGGAGGAAAGTTATGATTATGTAAAGTCTGGCATAATAGGGAGAACACGGTTTTCAGAACTGGGACAGGCCTAAACAAAGGAACATCTGAAAAAAAAAAATAAAGAAAACAATCCCATTCACAAGAGCATCAAAAACAATAAAATACTTAGCAATAAATTTAACGAAGGAAGTGAAAGACCTATACACTGAAAACTATAAGACTGATGAAAGAAACTGAAGAAGATACAAATGGAAAGATACCCCGTGATCATAAATAAGAAGGGTTAATATTGTTTAAATTCCCAGTTTATTCAAAGCTGTTTATAAATTCAATACAATCCCTATTGAAATTCCATGGCATTTTCACAGAAATAGAAAAACAATTCTAAACTTTCTACGGAGCCACAAAAGACCCCCAATAGCCAAAGCAATCTTGAGAAAGATGGAGGCATATGCTTCCTAATTGCAAACTATGCTACAAAGCTATAGTAATTAAAATGGTCTGATACTATCCCAAAAATAGAAACATTGACCAATGGAACAGAACAGAGAGCCCAGAAATAAACTCCTGCACATATGTCAACTAATATTTGACAAGAGAGTCAAGAATACTCAATGGAAAAAGAATAGTCTCTTAAGCAAATGGTGTTTGAAAAACTGGATAGCCACATGCAGAAAAATGAAATTGGATCTCTATCTTACATCACTCACAAACATTGACAGAAATTGATTTAAAGACAAACATAAGATCTGATACTATAAAACTCCTAGAAGAAAACATAAGGAAGAAGATCCTTGATATTAGTCTTAGCAATGATTTTTGGATATGACATCAAAAGCACAAGCAACAAATGCAAAAATCAACATGTGGGACTACATCAAACTAAAAAGCTTCTGCGCGGTGGAGGAAACCATCAACAAAAGAATAAAACAACCTGGAATGGGAGAGGGTATTTGCAAACCAAACCACATATTGAATAAGGGATTAATATCCAAAATATATAAAGAATTCATACAACTCAATAACAAAAAACGAACAAATAGATTTTAGAAGTGGACAGAGGAACCAAATGGACATTTTTCCAAAGAAGATATCCAAATGTCCAATGGGCATGAAAAGATGCTCTACATCACTAACCATCAGGGAAATGCAAATCAAAACCACAAGGAGATATCATCTCACACTCATTAGAATGGCTATCATCAAGAAGACGAAAGATAACATGTATTACTGAGGATATAGAGAGAAGGGATTCCTTGTGTACTGTTGGTGGGAATGAATTGGTTCCGCCACTATGGGAAATAGTACAGAGGGTCCTCAAAAAATTAAAAATACAACTACCATATGATCCAGCTATCCCACTTCCAGGTATAAATCCAAAGGAAATAAAAACAGAATATTTTTACTGACGTATTATGCACTCTCATGTTTATTGAAGTATTATTCACAATTGCCAAGATATGGAAACAACCTAAGTGTCTGTCAGTGGATGAATGGATAAAGAAGAAATGGTAAGTATATACAATGGGATAATATTCAGCCATGAGAAAGAAGAAAATCCTGTCATTTGCAACAGCATGGATGGACCTTGAGGGTGTTATGCTAAGTGAGGTAACTCAGATCAACATAGATAAATTCTGCATGATATCACTTGTATATGGACTCTAAAAAAGCCAAAATCAGGGCACCTGGGTGACTCAGTCAGTTAACTGTCAGACTCTTGATGTCGGCTCAGGTCACGATCTCACAGTTGTGAGATCGAGCCCTGTGTCAGTGATGAGTGTGGAGTCTGCTTGGGATTCTCTCTCTCCTCTGCTGCTGCCCTGCCCTCTCCACATGCCCCCCTCCTGCTTGTGCTCTCTCTCTTTCAAAATAAATAAACATTTTTTTAAATTAAGTAATAAGTAAATAAATAAACAATCCAAACTCTTAGAATTGGAGAGTAGAATGGTGGGTACCAGGGACTGGATATGGGGAAATTGAGAAGATGTTGTTTAAGGGTACAAACTATCAACCAACAGATAAGTTCTGAAGATGTAATGCACAGCATAGTGACCATAGTCAACAATACTGTTTCAGTTGCTATTACTGGTTGGATTGTGAAAGTTGTTTTAAAATATTTGTGTTTATATACTAGAGAAATGTTTGGTCTGTAACTTTTTTCCTTATAATATCTTTGTCCAGTTTTTGTATCAAGGATATGCTGGCTTCATAATGCAGTATTCTCTCCTCTTACACTTTTTGAGTTTGCATAAGATTTATGTTGTTTCTTAAATGTTTGATAGCATTACCAGGGAAAATAAATCTATGTCTTAATCTGTATTAACTTTTTAATTAATGAGTACCTTATGTTTATGCAATGATTTTCTTATTGTGACCTCAAATAGAAATGATTATGAGAATAGGAGCATCTGAGTGGCTCAGATGGTTAAATATCTGACTCTTGATTTCAGTTCAGGTCATGATCTTGCAGTCGTGGGTTCAAGCCCTGCATCAGGCTTTGCAATGACAGCATGGAGCCTGCTGGGGATCTCTCTCTCCCTCTCTCTGCCTCTCCCCCACTTGCATGTGCTCTCTCTCTCAAAATACATAAACATTATTTTTTTAAGGGAAAAAAAGAAATGATTACCAGGATAATTCAGTTGGGAAATTATAATGTATTTAATTATAAAACAAAAAAATATTGTATGATAAGCTTCAAAGTTGCTAAGAGATTATTAGATCATAATTATTCCAGCCACAAAAAAGAAAATTGTGTGATGCGTTGTGATAGAGGTGTTAGCTGATGCTGTGGTGGTAAACGTACTGGAATATATAAGGTGTATCAAATCAACATACTGTATACCTTAGACTTAGACAGTTACATTCAGTTATATCAAAAACAAACAAACAAACAAACAAAAACAAAAAAACTGAGACCCAGGTTCAAATCCTAGCCCTGCCACTTATAACCAGGGGACTTGGACAAGTAGCTGAACGAGTCCAAACCTCAGGTTTCTTCTTTTCAAAAGTAGGATAAGGATACAGGTACATCCCAAATGGTCATGATGATTTGATGAAATAAAATATAAAATATGGCTGGAAGATTGTCTAACATTCAGTAATTGTTTGCTCTTATCTTCTGTCATCCTCATATCTTCCCATTTAAAATGATAATGACAAAAACTGGTAATAATTTCTTTCCAATGTCTTGAACCTGACTTTATGTTGGTAACCTCACACTCTTTAGAAACACACACATACACCCTTCCCCCTCTGACACCAATTTTTCTGGTCTGGGAACTAACAAAAGTAAGTTCCCTGTAGTAAGTCCCCACTAAAAATTAGCTATATGGTTTTTTATACTTCACTATTTTCCTTTTTTGTTTTAAAATGGATTTCTCGGGGCGCCTGGGTGGCGCAGTCGGTTAAGCGTCCGACTTCAGCCAGGTCACGATCTCGCGGTCCGTGAGTTCGAGCCCCGCGTCGGGCTCTGGGCTGATGGCTCAGAGCCTGGAGCCTGCTTCCGATTCTGTGTCTCCCTCTCTCTCTGCCCCTCCCCCGTTCATGCTCTGTCTCTCTCTGTCCCAAAAATAAATAAAAAATGTTGAAAAAAAAATTAAAAAAAAAATAAAATAAAATGGATTTCTCATGCTTGTAAATTGGTGTCGCACTCTCATGAATACTCAGCACTTCCCAAATTTGATCAGCGTGAACTGCTTGGAGCTGCTGAACTAAGCAGACGAATATCCAGAAGCCAGGGCCCTCTCCTAGTGGCACCAGTTGCTTACCTAACGCTTTCCATTCGGGTGGTGACCCAGCTTGCCCCTGGCTACTTTGTGCTTCTATACCTCTAATGTTTTATTGCATTTTTTTGCATAAGGGAATGAGTATAAGGTTAACTGTCAGTTAAGTCGAATGTGAAGTCGAATGTGAATGTGGAGCATCTGTAGTTCATTTATCTCATTAACATTGTCAACAGAAATGTATTGTCTGGGTTAGATGCTGGAGTTAAGATACAAAAACAAGAACTCCAGTTCCTGCCTTCCAGAAACTCAGTGTGGGGAAGGGGTGACAGCCACTTGAGCAATTAGACATTTGGACAAGGGTGTTGTTAGGGGTCTTCATGGAGATGTGGTTGCTCCTGCTGCTAGTGAGCAGGAGTTGGGGGGGGTGGGCAAGGTGGAGTGCAGATGAGCCCCCCCACACCAGCAAGAGCTTAGGTCTGCCTCAGCCCCAGAGGCAGATGGGGAGGAAGGTGGGTGTTCAAAGCAGTGGGGACAGCGCCAACAAAGACATGGAAGCTAGAAACAGCTTGTGGTGTGTGAGCGTATGTATGTCAAGAACCACAAGCAGGAAGAGCAGGAATGAGAGTGTGTCTGGGCCCCCGACAGAGACCACAGCACAGAAGCCCCTGGGAGTCCCAAGACAGCAACAGAGAGGGAGCCCTTGCAGATCCACCACAGGGTCTGATTTGCCATCTCTGTCCTCTGTGCTCAGGCAATTTCCATCTGCCTGAAATGCCAACTTACTCAGACTGTAAGGACTTGGTCCCTGCCAGCTCAAGGCCACGTTTCCTCTGACTCTCTCTGGCCACAGCAATTTCTGCTTTCTTTAAACTCTTACAACATTCAGTGTATAAACCTTATGGAAGTTAATACTCATGGCCCTGCCCAGTGAATTATTTCTATATGAAAATGTTTCTTGGCTCTTCTGTAAGATAGTGATTCCTTGAGCACACGATCTACTTCTACTCTTTCTGTCCTCCACAGAGGCCATATTAGAGCTTTAAAATACTAATTGCAATACATGTTTGTTGTTAGAGGGTTGTATCTCGGGCTTTGTGAGAAAAGTAGAACCAGGGTCAGATCCAGAAGTCTGATGCAGACATGCTATATTCGGGGGAATTTCCGGCCTTCCAGGCCACAGACAGGGAAACAGGACAATAGTCTCAAAATCTTTTTTTTCTAGGTTGCAAGTTACCACTTTCTCCTGGTTTCCTCCCATCTCTGACTCTTCCTTCTCCGTCTCTTTTGTCAGCCTCTCCTTAAGGAAACATGCTGAAAAGCCTTTCTTTCTTTGAAATTCTCTCTCCTTGGAAGATTTCAGCTCACTGCTGAAGCTTCAAGTTGCCATTTTTATACCAATGGCTCTCTGATCAGGACTTCTGCTGGCCCAGCCCTTCTCTCTGACCCCACCCACCACCCCCAGCCCATCTCCCCGTGACTCTTCACTCAATCTCTGCTTGGGCATCTCACAGACACTTCAGTGTTCCTGAAACTGAACTCATCTTCATATTCCCTACCTTGCAAAGTAAAAAACCAATAGAAAACAAACAAAACTCCTGCCACTCCTCCAGTGTCACCCTGCTTCATAAGCGGCCCTTGGCATTCAGTTGCTCAAGTCAAAAACCTGGGAGCCCTTCTGGCCTCCTTCCCCCAACTCCCCCACCCCCTGCCCCAATTCCCACATCAAGTCAATCACCCATTGCCAAATCTTCCCCTACTTCTCCCCGCTCCCATTCGCGGAAACCTAGCTCCCTGCCTGGATCACTTCAAAGGGTTCCCTGGATACACTCCTGACCCTCTTACAATCTATTCGCTGTCCTACAGCTAGGAAAAAAAAAACAACATATAGTCATGTTAATCTGATTATGTGATTTCTTTTTTTTTTTTAATGTTTATTAATTTTTGAATGAGGGAGAGACAGAGCATGAGCAGGGGAGGAGCAGAGAGAGAGAGAGAGAGAGAGAGAGAGAGAGAGAGAGACAGAATTCAAAGTAGGCTCCAGGCTCTGAGCTGTCAGCACAGAGGCTTGAAGCTGGGCTCAAACCCATGAACCGTGAGATCATGACCTGAGCCAAAGTCAGATGCTCAGCCCACTGAGGCACCCAGGAGCCCCAGATTATGTGACTTCTTTACTTAATGCTCCTCAGTGGCTTCCCACTGCCCTTAGGACGAGGCAAAACCCTTGCAGACTTGGACTCTTCTCCATATGCTGCCTCTCTTCTTACTCTTCTCAATCTGCACACCTAACTTTCCCCGACTTATTTCGGTGAGTATTCCACGCTCTGTCTCATCTCTAGGTCTCTATGTCTGCTGATTTCTTTTCCTTGATCGCTCTACTTGCTTACTCTCAGCCTGGCAAGCAAATAAATTATGAGTCACTTGCTGCTGCTCTGCTTGGAAACATGAACAAGGCAAGGAGGTGGTAGGGTCTAGCATACTGAATGGCCAGGTCTCAGCCTTGTCAAATTTCACGTCTTCTATGTATTAAAGTTATCAATATGTCTGCAGGCTCTTGTCCTGCTTTCTGGTGTACCCAGACTCAGTGGGTCTACGATAACTGATGGGTATGTGCCGAGCCATCTTCTAGGTATGGTTTGGGGACCCATGCTGTACCTCTCTCTAGTGTGTGGGTTTTTTTAAACATATGTAGTAATCAGGAATGTTCCATTTGTTCTAGACAATATGTATTTCAGAGATGAGGTACAATGATAGGAAACTCATGGCCCAAGAAAATAAATATCACATGATTTAATGTTTTTAAATATGAGGACTGCTGCTTCGGTCTATGCCATCTTGGAATGATTACCCCAAGATACTCATTAAGCCTGGGTGTCAATTTACGGGGCAGCAACTGTATTTCACCAACAATTGAACTGGAGTCCTGGAAGGCCATTAAAATGAAATGAATAACCTAATCTCCTCTGCAAAATCAGCATAAGATTCTAATTTATACTTATCGAAAAAAATCACTTCTATCCAAATTAACCAATCAGTAATATAATTTTAAGGCAATTATATCAGACAATGTTTCTAAGAGATTGAATTACATCAAATTAATTCCACATTGGCTTAGATCTCCAAGCCAGGTATTTTCCAGAAGCCATGTGTTATGAATATTTGTGCCACATCTGGGTTTCTCTGGGCCAAGAGGGGTCCTCATAATCATAACATGAATTAAACATGTTTATATGACCCACAGTATAATGAACGATGGTAAACTATTTTGGAGCAATTGATTAGGAAAGGTTAAAGAGGCTAATGCCATAGTCGGGAAAGAGATATTCAACCACCAGCAGTAAGACATTAAAAAAAAATTTCTAGGACAAGTGAGTCCTATATATGAGTATATATATTTAGTATATATAACAGTCAACAGCGTGTCCAGAATATTTTTAAAAAACACATGCTTTCCTAGCTCAATAGCTGAGTATCTTCAACAGCATCACATCACATGCACACATACAAATCCAAATAAAAAATGATTGTTTTCTCACTAGGCACAATTCAATATATTTGAAAATAATAATTTGGCAGCTTGATAGAAACAGGGAGAAGCTAACTCTGCCCAAAAGAGGGGGCACTGAAGTGCTGCATGCCACCCTTCTCTTTTTGAGACAGAAGTTGCTGCTTTAACCATTTCATGCCCGATGTGACCACGGGCGTTCCGGGCTCTCTTTGGGTATTGGTGTCCTGAAGTCCAGCACAACGTAATCCCTTCCCAGAAAGGAAAGAAATTCACTATTTCAGTGCTTAATACGAGCTTGCTTATTTGCTGTATGGTATCTAATTTAATCTCCCTCCAGCAGCTTTATTGGGAGAGAGGTATGAGAATCCCAGTTTTGCCAGTGAGGAAACTGAGGTCCAGGGAACAGAGAGGATTTACCTAGTTTCATGGCTAATTTCAGCAGAGAGCTCAGGCTCCTCAAGGCATCCCAGAACATTTTATACCCATCAAGCCGCCTCTCCTGGCACAAAACCCATGCTGTAAGAAACTTCTATAGCATGTGATTCCACTGACAGAAGACCAAGCCCAAACGAGCAGGAAATCGTTGCTGCTTGGAGAGGCCACAGCATGAGATGTCAATCCAAACCACCCACCCACCCACCCACCCATCCACCCACCCAACCAACCAACAAACAACAAAACAAAACAAAACAAAACAAAACAAAACAAAAACACAAAAAACGTCTCTTTACTTTCAAGGAAGATTTGGATCTAAATTCAGCAGATGTTCACCAAGTACCTTCTATGACCAGATCCTGTGCTATGTACTTTCATATATCTCTTCACTGTCATAAGAAAGTATTTGACTGATATGCACGAAGGTAGCAGAAGCTTCAGATTTAAAAAGAACCAAGTACACCCTGTGGATAAGGAGGGGCACTTTTAGAATTTTCTCTGTGTCTCCCATTCTTGGAAACAGGTGGGATTACGGTCTTAAAAGTAAGCTCATTTGAATGCCCAGACATCAGCTAGTGCACATTTACTTTGTTCTATCAAGCTTTGTGGGTTTTTTTTTCAATCTTTAGCGTGACTAAGAATTAGCATTGTATACTCATTTTAGAGGTTTTGCAAGGATGATTTTGAGATGTGTGATATTTTAGTTTTAGGCTGATGTTAGGACCTAGCCAGTCAATGCTCCAGATATGACCTTTTGGTCAACTACGACTAGGGAGGCTGCCAATAATTCTCCTCGCATCCATGTTGGTATCATCCCCTTCTTTGGGTGCACAACTCTTCCTTCCTGTACTCTCACCTGATGGTCTAAACGGAAGTGGCCATCTTCTTGTAGGATGCCTCCCTGGCCCCAGTGATCAGTTCCAGATATTGGACTATGATCCATATGATCCAAGCTGGAACATCGCAACTGTTTTCCCAGGACTCTTCAAAGAGGAGTTGCAGAGATTCACACATACTTTCTCCTTTCTGGTTGTGGTGCTCCGAGCGTGTGAGCCTGGAGCCGCCACTGCCTCCCATGAAGAGATAGAGAGACATTGCTGGTGGTGCTGGGGTCTCTGAGTCCAATCTTTCCTCAGGCCAGCTTCATCCTGCCCGTCCCAGGCTCTGTGAGTCCATAGATTTACCAATTTTCTTAGGCACAAATTAGGGGGTTGTATTGTGCAACTAAAGACTTCTGACTAAAGACATCAGTGAAATATTTTTTGAGCGTACACTTACCTAAAAGGCAGTATGCTGTAATAAAAGGCATGCCGGTTTTAAAATAACATTAGAAAGAATTTTGAGTATTAGGAAGTATCAAGCATCTATTGTTAACACGTGGTGTTGGGGGAGAGTGTGAGAGAGTGCGAAAGAGAGCTAAACAGTTCATTTAGCTCAATTCAGGAATTGGTCAGTCTGTCGCTCTGACCCAGATGCATCAGAATTCTCTTCACAACCTGGGCGCCTGGATGGCTCAATCCATTGAGTGTCAGACTTCGGCGCAGGTCTTGATCTCCCAGTTTGTGAGATCGGGCTGTCTGCTGTCAGCACAGGGCTCTCTTCAGATCCTCTGTCCCCCTCTGTCTCTGCTTCTCTCCTGCTCATGCTCTCTCTCTCTCTCAAAAATAAATAAACATTAAAAAAACAAACAAAACCTAACGAACTGTTTCACCTTGACTGTTTCCCCATTGAGTTGTGAGGGCCCATCTTCTGTTAACCTTTTTGCCCACAGAAATGGCAGAGCCCTTGTCCTTCCAGGTACTGAGCTGACCACGAGCACAAGCATGCAAATGCCAGTCCCGAACACCAGCAGCTGTACAGATACAACTGCTCATAGGCAATCCTACACTATTGAGCCACAGGGGCAGGGATAAAGTGTGGGGGACATTTAGAGCCCCGCAGAACTTGGTTTTAATTTCATTCTGTTGCTTACCCACTGAACTCTCTGAGCGCCAGGTTTTTCATCTATAAAGTGAGAATAATAATACTTAAACCTTTAGGGCTTTCATGGGGATTAAATAAAGGAACTATGGAAAGCACATAGTTAGCACTTAATATGCGGTACTTGTAGTGAGGATGATGATGTAGGTAGTGATAATAACAGTAACATTTTAACTAGAAAGTAGTCCCATTCTTTTTTTCCAATAGACAAATACTGCATGGGAAAGTGGTCTTTTTTTTTTTTTTTCAAGGCCACATGATGAGTAGCTAACAAAGACAGGATTCAAATAACCGACTCATTTTAGGGATTTTATTATGAGCCAAAAAGGGTTCAAATGCTAGAAGTGCCTAGTTAGTTTCATGAATGAAGTGTGGATCACTGTTATTTTGCTTTTTAAAAAATATTTCAGTTTCCAGAATAAGATTTAATGGAAGTATGCTTTTGCAGTGTCTTAGACCCCAATTTGGGGTGGTGCTTACTCTTAGATTATACTGGAAACATACTTCTAAATTCTTCCTTCTTGATGCTGATATTTTTTCAAAATTTTAAAGTTTTCTTCTCATTTTTCAAAGGTGAGGCACTGTTTCCTATCTTAATGAAAAGAAAATGAAGCTATTGCATTTACCCAAAGAGATGTCTTGAGGAAACGCAGATCCCTGAGAGGATATTGTTAACTGCCTGCTTCTTATAATTGAGGTCTCTTCTCAAACAACTCTGCTGGTTAATTCCGGCTCGCACCAATAACCCTTTTCCCTTTTTGATCAAGTGTTTAATTTCCTTGAAAGATTTTCTCAGATTTCAACTATTATTGAGGGGATTTTCATTTCACCCCAACCCTTTAATGGCTAAATCTTGCATATCCATTATTTCAAAAAAGGGTATTTCTGTTCATCTGGGTAAATAGTTCACGGATTTGATCTTCTTTTCTTGCCTATCACTGCTGAAATGAGGAATTATTTGGGAACTTCTTTTGCTAAACGACTATCTTGTAAAAAATCTCGTAAAATAAAGCATTTACAAAAACCAATCTTAGACAACTCTCAATTATCTACAGCAATATAGATTAAAGCGTAGACTACTAAAAACGGATAAACTCCTGAACATAATTTTGGCCATTCTGTTACTTTCTTCCAAGTAAAATATATGCTCAACCTTCAGTTCCATTTTTCTTACAACCCTTAAAAACTTTCTAATTTTAGGAAAACATAAAATATTCATAAGGAAGTAACAGGAAAATGAAGAAAGAGGTGGCCAGGATAACACAGAAGTCTAAGGGTAAGAAATATTGCCATTAATTTTTAAATATATAAGAAAGAAAATGATTCTTTTTAAAAACACATGAAAATAATAGTAACAAATCAATCCAGTGTCGCCTTTGCTACATTCTTCCACAGACTTCAATTTATCTCAACGCTAGTTATAAACCTTAGCTGGCATTCAAATCTGGGTTAGGTCCTGTATACTAAGGAATTGGCTTTGTCTGAGGAGAAGGTCTGACCTTTGCTCTCAGCTTCTGGGATGCACTCTGTCATATCTGGTAGGAGTGTCTTTGTTTAGGGCAGGGACTGTCCATACAAGAAAGACCAACAATGTACTTGGGGTCAGGGCTTTGGGTCATGCAGTGTCATTGGACTTGGAGCCTGAGTTCACTCGTGTGGCAATCAACTGGCCACGCCTACGTAACGAAGCCCCAGAGAAAACTCTGGACACTGAAGCTCAGGCTTCTGTGCCCCTGTGAGCATTGTCATCCACTGATGTTGGGAGCATAACACATCCTAACTCTATGAGAAGGGTACAATGGAAGCTTTAAATTTGAAGCCCTCTCAGTCTCTGCCATATGCGTTTCTTCTTTCACTTGATTTTTATCTGTATTCTTTCCCTGTAGTTCAACTGTGACGGCTTTCTGTGAGTTCTGAGACGTTACAGGGAATTATGGAAGCTGAAGATGATTTGGGGACTCCCTGAACATGGAGTTCGTGAGGGCAGTCTTGGGGACCATGCCTTCAAATTCGGAAGCTTGTCTAACTGTGTGGTGTACGTCTTCAATCCTCCCACAGCACGCTGTCACTACTCCTATTATAGCATCCAACACATTGTTCTTCTTGTCTGTTTTTTAAATATTTAATTATGTTATGGCAATAAAAATGCCCATTAGAAAGGTGTGTCTGTTTTCCTATCAGTCGTCGTATAGTGATAATGGGGAAACTGAGGTTCAGAGTGAATAAGCAGCTTGCCCAGAGTCACTTAGTTAGTAAGGGGTAGAGCCAGGATTCATCGGAGCCTAGTCACTCTGGCTCCAGAGTTCAAGTTATTAATCACCACACCATTCTGCCTCAGCGTTTGCTGCAAATAACGGAAACACAACATAGAACTTAAGTTTAAATCCTAACCCCCACAAACAAACAAAGACTTCGTTGTTAGTTCTCCTCCTCTTCCTCCTCTTGTTTCACTCTCTCCTTCTCCCCACTCTGCTTCTGCTTTTGTCTGTGCAAGACAGGTGAAAACAATAGATGTACAGCATGGGGAAGTACGGAAGGGAGTAATGAATGGAGAGACTTCAAAGGGAAAAGCCACTGGACCTCTGGCTAACTGGATTTGGAAGACAAAGAAGGAAAAGTCAACAAAGTCTTCACAGTTTTTAACCTGGTTAACTTGGAGGATGTTCTGGTCCATGATAGAGAGAGACAATTTCAAGGGAAAATAATAAAATCGCTTTTTTTTTTTTTACTTTATTAAGGTATAATTTACATACAATAACATTTACACACGTTGAGCACATAAGTTGACTTTTGACAAATGTACATCAAGAGATAAAACATTTACAGGTCACCCAAAAGTTCCCACACGTCCCTTCTTTCCCTTGTCATGCCTCACAGCCACTAATTTGATTTCTATTTCTAAAGATTGATTTTACCTGTTCCAGAACTTCATTTAAACAGAATTATACTCCTCCTTATATTGTTTGTATCTAGTTTCTTTTGCTTAGTATAATGGCTATGTGTCTCATCCGTGGTGTTGCATATATCAGTAATTTGCGGAGGTGAGGGATGGTGTAAATGCTATCTCATTGTATGAACAAATCATAATTTGTTTATTCCTTTATCGGTTTATGAACATGTAGTTAGGTTTCCAATTTAGAGTAATTGTAAATGAAGCTGCCATAAACATCCAGTATATGTTGTTGGGGGGCAAGAATTTCTTGTTTCCTTCAAGGTCCTTCTAGCTGGACTAGGAATCAAATTGACATGAGACAGAAGAAAATCAAATTTAATAGCGTACCTATGGGGAATGTGCATGGACATGGAAATTCCAAAGGTAGGCAAAGTGAGATAGATAGATAGATATATATATATCTCTCCTGAACTAAGGAGAAAGGGGTAGGGTTCAAGGCGACTTTAAAGGGAAGGAATGCAATTCACAGGAAGATGAAAAAGAGTAAGTGTTTGGTAAACAAAGGTTTATGGGGCCACTTAGAAATAATGGGATCTGGAGCATTTGATCAAACAGGCCTTGCTGTTCCTCCCTATCTACAATTACCTACTTCACAGTATAATGTTGTTTTCTGTGGTGATAGCTCTCTTCGTGGAGTAGGTCTTCTATCTAAATTCTTTTTAGGCAACGGTAGGGGAGGTAAAGGGCTTTTCCTGAATCCGTTGGGTTTTTGATGGCTTTTTAACTCAAAATAATCTTCATGCCAAAGTGAGCAGGGGAGGCCTGCTCTTGTCCCCTTTTATTGACAGATGTTTTCATTTCTTGTGGCTAAATACCTAGGAGGCAGAATTACTGGCTCATAGGGTTGATGTGTGTTAAACTCCTAAATGGTTTTTGGAAGTGGTCGCCCCCTTTTATGCTCCGACCAGCAATGCAGGAGTGCTGCTTCCCAACTTTGCCAATCCACACGGTAGCCAGTCTTTTTACTTTTGTGAATCTGTGAGTGTGAAATAGCATCTAACTGTGTGTATTAAATACCTATTGGTATTACCAATATACCACACCATAAGAATTCACCCCTTATAAGTACACACACTGTTCAATGACTTTTTAAAAAAATTTTCCCTAATGCTTATTTTTGAGAGAGAGAGACAGAGTGAGTGGGGAAAGGGCAGAGAGAGAGAGAGAGACAGAATCCAAAGCAGGTCCAGGCTCTGAGCTGTCAGCACAGAGCCAGCTCAGAGCCTGACACGGGGCTCGAACTCATAGACTGAAAGATCATGACCTGAGCCAAAGTCAGATGCTTACCCGACTGAGCCACCCAGGTGCCCCCTACACAGTTCAATGATTTTTAGTAAATTTAGAGACTTGCGTAAATATGACCACAAGCCAGTTTTAGAATATTTCTATTTTCCCCAAAAAAGTTTCCTCACATTCACTTGCAATTGGTCTCTGCTCCCATTCCCAGCCCAAGGGAATCTACCCACCTACTTTCTGTCTCTGTAAATTCACCTGTTCTGGCTATTTTAGGTAAATGGGATCATACAATGGGTAGTCTTTTGCATCTGGCTTCTTCTGCTTATAATATTTTTGAGATTCATTCATGTTGTAGTTTGTATGTCAAGAACCATGGAAGGTCTGAAATTTTACCCTAACTGCAAGCTAGCAACTTAGCCTGCCACAATTTCATGACTGAAGACAGGAGGCTCCCGGGTCAGGGAGAAAGGACTTCATTACTCATGGCCCAGCAGGCAGCATGAGCTCACTTTTGTGCTGATCCCTCTGCCCCTCAAGTCCCACAGGTATGCTGCAAGTGGGGCCACATGAATGCACATCCAGTGGGCTTATGTCAAAGCTGAGGAATTCTAAGCTTAGGAAATCCCAATTTTTTTGTAATGGGCTGCAAGCAAACCCACTCGACGTTTGCGCTGGAGAGAGACATTATCTTTATTATACTGGACATTAAACAAATCTTCCCTCTGCTCCACAGGGAGGCACTATCTCAATCTTCCCCATCTGTTTGCTAAACAACCATCATTGGGAAAAAATGGTCTGGAATGAAGACAATCAGTGCCCTAGACCATGGAGAATTTTCTCCAAACAATATTTCAGTAGTTTCTTTCTTTCTTTCTTTCTTTCTTTTTTTTTTTTTTGCAAAATAATATTCCATAGAAAAAAAAATCTTATATGTAGAAAGAAAGAAAGTTTTTTTTTTTTTTTTGGTAGAGTATGCCACATTTTGTTGATGTCTTCCTCGGTTGTTAGATATTTGGATTATTTCCAGTTTGGGACTATGATTCACAAGCATGCCTTTGTCTGAACGAGAAATTTCATTTCTCTAGATTCTTAGGAGTGGGATTGCTGGATCATATGGTAACTTAATGTTAAATTTTTAAAGAAACTGCCAAACCATGGGGCGCCTGGGTGGCTCAGTTGGTTGAGCGTCCGACTTCAGCTCAGGTCATGCTCTCACACTCCGTGGGTTCAAGCCCCATGTCGGACTCTGTGCTTACAGCTTGGAGCCTGAGGCCTGCTTCAGATTCTGTGTCTCCCCCATTCTCTGCCCCTCCCCTGCTCATGCTCTGTCTCAAAAATAAATAAAAACATTTTAAAAACATTAAGAAAAAAGAAACTGCCCAACTGTTTTCCAAATTGGCTCTATCATTGTACATTCCCATTAGCAAAGTATGACGGTTCCGGTATCTAAACATCTTTTCCAACACTGAGCATTAGCTATCTTTTTGAGAGTAGCCATTCTACAGGATATGAAGTGTTCTAATTTGTAGTTCTAATTTGCATTTCCCTAATGACTAATGCTGTTCAGCATCTTTTCACATGCTTATTAGCCATTTGTGTAGTTTTCTTAGTGAAAGGTCTACTTAAACCTTTTTCTCATTTCATAATTAGATCATTTGCCTTATTATTGAGTTATAAGTGTTCTTCCTCCCTTCTGGATACAAGTTCTCTTCCACATATGTGATCTGCAAATATTTTTTCCCAGTCTGTGTCTTGTTCTTTCATTTTCTTAATGGTGTCTTTTGTTGTTGTTATTAGTTTTTTGAAGTTTTATTGAGATATAATTTTCATACCATAAAGCCCACCTGTTCAAAATGTACATACAACTCTATGGCTTTTAGTATACTTAGAGAGTTGTGCAGTATCACCATATTCTTATTTTAGAACATTTTCATCATTTTCAAAAGAAACTTTGAACCCATTAGCAGTCATTCTCCATTCTCCCCTCCCATGTAGCCTCTGGCAATAATGAATCTTCCTGTGTCTGAAAACTTGCCTATTCTGGACATTTCATATAAAAGGGATTATACAATATGTCGTCTTTTGTGACTGGCTGCATTTACTTAGCATGATGTTTTTGTTCATCCATACCGTCACATATATTAATACTTCCTTTTTTTTCCTTTGAATCAATGATAATGTGGCATTGCATGGATATACCACATTTTGTTTAGCCACTAACCTAGTTGATGGACATTTGGGTTGTTTCTACTTTTTGGCTGTTATGAATAATGCTCATTCATGTGCAAGTTTTAGCGTAGACATATGTTTTCAGTTATTGTGGGTAGATATCTAAGACTGGACTTGCTGGGTCAGATGACACCTCTATGTTTGACATTTTGATGACCTGCCAAACTGTTTTCCAAAGTGGCTGCGTCTTTTCACATTCCCCCCAGCAGTATATGACAGTTCTAATTTTCCCACTTCCTCACCAATAGTTGCTATTATCTTAAAAAAAATTTTTTTTAATGTTTATTTATTTTTGAGAGAGAGAGAGACAGAGTGTGAGTGGGGGAGGAGCAGAGAGAGAGGGAGACACAGAATCCGAAGCAGCCTCCAGACTCTGAGCTGTCAGCACAGAGCCCTATGCGGGGCTTGAACTCAGGAACGGTGAGATCATGAACTGGGCTGAAGTCGGACGCTTACCGACTGAGCCACCCAGGCACCCCAATCTTTTTTTTTTTTTTTTTGTCATAGTCATTCCAGCAGATGTGAATTGGTATCTTATTGCAAGTGTTAATCTGCATTTTCCCAGTGACTACTGATGTTGAGCAGCTCTTCATGTGTGTATTTACCATTTGTGTATGTCTGAAGAAATATCCACTCAAAAGCCTTGCTCATTTTCTAATTTCATTATTTTTTTATTGTTGGGTTATAAGAGCTCTCTCATATTCTAGCTATGAGTGCCTTATCAGATTAATGGTGTTTTTTGAAGTGGCAAAGATTTTCATTTTCGTGAGTTTGCTTTGGGCATTGTATCTAAGAAAACTTTGCCTCATCCAAAGTCACAAAGGTTGCCTTCCATGTTTTCTTGTAGAAGTTTTATATTTAACTATTACACTTAGGTCCATGATCCGACACTGAGGTCTTTAAGATCATCTTTGTGTATTTCGTGAGGTAAGTGCACTTTTTTGTATATGCATATCAGATTGTAGGGATTCCTGCAAATGGACATCCAGTCCCAGCATTTATTTATTGGAAAGGTTACAGTTGGCTCATTGAATTGTGTTTGTACCTCTGTTGAAAATCAACTCACCACAACTGTGAGATTTATTTCTGGACTCTCAATTCTGTTCTATTGACCTACATGTCTGTCCTTGTACCAATGCTACACTGTCTTCACTACTGTGATTCCTGTGTCTCTATAGGAAACTCTGCGAGTGAGTAGTATAAGTCCTCTTTGTTCTTTTTAACAATTGTTTTGGGCTATTCCAGTTCCTTTGTATTTCCATGTAAACTTTAAGATCATGTTGTCAACATATATGAAAAGGCTGGGATTTTGATAGGGATGTGTTGAATTTATGAATCAATTTGGGGAGAAATGTCACCCTAACAATATTGATTGATTCTTCTAATTCATGGGCCTGGGATGTCTTTTCCTCTATTTAGATCTTCTCTAATGTGTCCCATCCACGTATTGTCCTTTTTAGTGTATGTCTTCCACTGTTAAATTTATTGCTACATATATTTTTTGATGTTATTGCGAATGCAATTGTTTTCTTAATCTTATTTTTGGATTGTTGGATGTGCATATACAGGAGTATAACTGGTTTTTGTGTCTAGCTCTTGTGTCTTGGGACCTAACTCAACCTGTTCGTTTGTTCTAGTATTTTGTCCTAGATTCTTTGGGATTCTCTACGTACAATGCTTTTTTAAATATTTTTTTAAGTTTATTTATTTGTTTTGAGAGAGAGAGAACATGAGCAGGGGAGGGGCGGAGAGAGAGGGAGAGAGAGAATCCCAAGCAGGCTGCCAGCGCAGAGCGCGATGCAGGGCTCGAACTCACAAACTGCGAGAACATGACCTGAGCGGAAACAGAGTTGGATGCTTAACCTACTGAGCTCCCCAGGAACCCCCTGTACATACAATGTTGTGTCATGCATGAATGAAGACAGTTTTACCTATCTCTTTCCAATCTAAATGCATACATTTATTTGCCTCACAGAAAGGGTAGGAGGAAACATCCTTGCCTTGTTCCTGATCTTAGAGAGAAAGTATTTCATCTTTCACTATAAATATAATGTTAGTTGATTGCAATTGCTCCTCAAGAGTTTTCAGAAACACAGAAAACAAGAGTGTACATCCTGATGATAGAGTCCTTGCTAATCTAATTGGCTTGGCTGAAAGAAGAGAAAGAGAATGGGACAGAGACAGGGATAGAGATGGATACAGAGATAGGATGGTAAAGGCATGAACGATTCATGTGAATGACATCAGCCACGTTGATTCTGTCAATGGGTTGTAACCAAGAAGGCAAGGAGGGCCTGGACAGGAAATGATAAAAATCAAGACAATGCCCAGTGGCATTCTGTCATCACAAAAATCCTTATCTCAAGATAAGAGTAAGTGCTATCTTAAACTGAGAGCTGGGAAAAAGAGGCTCCCTGAACTGGCATTATCTGTGTGGAAAATGCTGTTGGAAGGATTGGGACAGGATGTAGACATGCATTAAGGGAGGGCAAATCCCTTCAGTATGAAAACAGAGCTTGAAATATTACATTAGCCAAGTGTACCGGCTGCCCTGCGCATTAAATATTCATACTAAAATCCCCGTCAATCAACAGGAACAACCTTGTCCCACTCAGATCTACTAAAGAGAAGCTGTGCAGGTTATTCAACAAATTACAACGGAAAAGGGACTTGGCTTTTGTTGTCCACAATGTTGCCAAAGATGCATTTGGTACTGAAGATCAGACTGTCCCCTTTCTTGCCTATCTTTTGACAGACATGATTGCATTACGCTGGAAGTGTAACTTAACCTGTAAGGGCCTCAGTTTTCTCACCTGATGGATGGAGATCATAAGAGTGCTTATGTCCTCAGAGGGCTATAGTAAGAATCAAAGGAAATAATGTGGGTAAAGTACCGATATGAAACACTCAAGAAATGGGAGCTATTGTTATCCTGAATTCAGGCAGAAATACATTCATTAGCCAACTCATAACCACATCAGCAGGAACCTTAGGCCCCACTGCACCTCACAACCCTATATACATTGGGATGTAGCAAAGAGTTAAATATCCCCCAAAGGCCTTTGGCTTGGCGCAGAGGCTGGCACGGGAAACCACGCTTCCCACAGAGAGGTGGTGGCCTGACCTATGGGGCCGGGGTGCGGTGATCTATTGGCCAAGTCTGCTTTACAAAACCCTGCCTGCAGGGGTCTGTGTGACCTGAGCCTTTCCTTACTTGGCCTCTGCGTGAAGGGCCTGCAGGGAATATTAGCCGTTCAGGAAGCTGTGCTGTGTGAAGGAAGGCACACTGACCCAATTTCCCGTCCCGCCTTTCCCTCTTGTAAGCTGAGAGATTGTGCACCCGTCAGGTCATTTCTGTCAACGTTAGTCTCCTATCTCCCAAAATAAGGGCAGATCGGAGATTTATATGTGGGCATGGGGTTTAGCACTTTAACATACAGTCTCCCTTTTGATTCCTGCAAGACTGTGGGTTGCTCAAAGCAGGAATTCTCTCTCCCAATTCACCGTGAGCACACTGAGCCTGAAAAGGTTAAAGGGCTTGTTCAAAGTCACAGAGCTCACCCCTGATTCCTCCAGGGCACTACGTGGAGGAAAGAAGATTAAGGACGTGAAAGCACTTGGCACACTTTGTGACTTGAAAGCACCACGCCACATCCTCGCATCCTCATCAGCCGGACCAGAACACGCAGGTGGGGGGCTATTTATAGAGAACTACGGTTTGGCTTTGGCCTGCTGCACCACTGTATTTTAGAGGAATATCGACGCCACCAATGCTTAGTGTACCAAGATTTCTTAAACGTATTGTGTGGAAAAAGTGTGCTCTCACCATCTCACCGTCATCTTCCTTACCATTGACAACACCATTGCTGAAGTCATGCTGGCACAACATGCACCAGGGCCCCGTAGGGCTTCACGTTCCACATCACATTTATTCCCCCAATGTCAACTGAGGACTTAAAAAATACCTCTGAGAAAGGTACTATTATTATATACCCATTACATAGAAGAAGCAACTGAGGAACAGAGTTTGAATACTTGACTATCGTTTATGTATAACAAAATAGAAACGGCGTTATATTTGGGTACTTGAAAAAGTTACATTTTGCAGGCATGTAAACATTTATTAATTTTGATGCTGTACAGTTTACAGCCAGTTTTTTTTTTTTCTAAGTCTGAAACCTTTTTTATAGGTCCTTAGGAATTGTGCCTATAATGCCTTGTTCACGTCCCTGCGGGGAGGAAACCACTGTGAGCGGAGACATGAGCTTTACATAACAATGAGAGAAGGAACTGCGATCTAGCAGATGGTGGTGCTGGCTCACTGTCATGCAAAACATGACACCACTAATGGAGGAGCTCCCAAATTGAATCCTTGGCGGAAGCTTAAAAAAAATACAGATTCTTAGGCCAAGTTTCTCTGTGTGCTCAAGGCCCCATCCCCAGCCCTACCTCCCTCCTACTGGTCTGTTAGGTCTAATCCACCGCCCCCTATTTTTATTCTGTCAAATGGCAAAACAAAAACAATTTAGTAATGAATATGACGTCCTTCATTTAAGGGAAAACAATCCATGGGGTGGGGGAGTACAGCACTCACACGAGCAGTGGAGCCCTCTTGCAGAGGGATATTTGGGCAAGAGCCAGTGGAAGAGGCAACAAGAAACAGCATGATTGGCTAGAAGATGAGAATTTCCTTATAAGGCTAGCAGGTCCTGTTTTGTAGGGTAAGGTGAGCTAGCCAAATCGGAGTTGGTGCTCTGATTGGTGTATGTTAGGTTTCCTTGGCAGTGAGGTGTTTTCCTGTAAATGCAGGCTGACTTAGGTTTTAGATCTGTGACCTGGGACAGGGCACTGTGGGGTGGCCTCCATTTTGTGGGTTTCAATACACGAATTGGCTTTGTCACTATAGAGTGCTATGTAGACGTAGCTTCAAATCACCATTCTGTCAGGATTACTGCCCTCGAGTCCCTGCACCAGAATTCCTGGAGAGGCCTTTAGAGTCTCTCCCCTCCCCTGACTTCACTCTGCTTGTAAAGTCAACGTGTCCTCCCCCTTGGCTCACCCCTCGGCCTCGATTTCTCCCTGATTCAACTTCCCTGTCTCCTCTGGGCCCACCCCCTCCCCATTGCCTCATCTGCTGCTCTCTCTTGATGGGCTGGTTCTCTACCCTTTGCCTGCAGACTTGCTGGGGACCCACCTGCTCTTGCTTCCAGCTGGACCTGGACCAGAATTGTGAGGCAGTTTCTCTGGTGGTGAAATACTCCATATCAGGTGCAAATTACGGTCACCCCTGAATAGCTGCCCTCAATAGGCCTTACCCATGCATGCGTCTGTTACGGGAATTCATCAATGTTTTCAGGTTTCATCCAATCATCCCCTTCTGACATTATGAAATAAATCTCCGAGGCAGGTAGGCACGGCAGCAGTTTTGATTGAAGGAAGGAGTTTGGGGGCAGGTGGGAGGAGGGCAGAAGCAGCAGGACAATGAAAGTAATATTTACTGAGCATTTGTTTGGAGCATTTAAATATCGAAGGAAGGAGATCTCAGCATACTAAGTCATAAGTACTCACAACAAGCCTGTGAGGACAATGTTGTTATTCCTGTCACACAAATAAAGATACTGGGACTTAAAGAATTTAACTATTTTGTCTCAGGTCAGACTATCAATAGGAAACAGAACCAGGACTAGAATCCACACTTTGGAATTGGCCCCAAAGCCCATTGCTCTATGAGGTCATAATTCCTGAGACTACTAGATGACTACTTTTTAACCTTCCCAGATGATCCCTTGTGTCTAGAAACCCCCAGCTGAACTTTAAGGAGGCTGAACCCCGCCTCCGCTGGGCTTCACTTTAGAGCATCCTTGCTTTCTGGCTCCACAAAGCCCAAGGAAAGACTTTTCCCTTTGAAGTACAGCTTCTCTCTCAGGTGATTTGTAACATTCGAGGCAAAGCACGAGCGTTTGCCTGGTTCATAAGCACAAGTCCCCGAGAACCTGCAGAGATCACGTGGTGCAGTGAAAAGCTGGCGCATGCCCATAGAGGCGCGGCTTCTGCCGCCAGCCGGCTCTACCCAGCTTCAGCGGCTCTGAGCTTTATAGGCCCCTGCAGTTGGCTGCCCAAGTCTTGTATGGATCTGCTTTCTAATGCTTCTAATTGGGCTTTTCGATTTTATAAGGTTGCATTTGACAGGAAAACTCATTTCTGTTCTTTAGAGAAGGTTGGTTGCGTGGAGCCTTTCGTGTATCAGGAAAACTTCTTTTACACTCCAGAGTCGTCTGTCTCTGACCAAATGAAAATCACAGAGGAGACAGATTTTAAATGAGAGGAAACGAAGGGTGAGTCAAACAGTAACACTAGACGGGGCTCTTGCTTTTAGCAGATAATCTCCAATAATCCACATAAAGCAAGAATAAAATGCCACAGTTATGAAATGCCCTGAGGTTCTTGCTTTAATCCTTCCTTCCTTAAAAAAGTTATCTGCTCCATATGTACATGCCACTTCCTACCATCCCCCACTCCCTCCACACCACTCCCTCCCCAGAGCTGAGAGATTCATTTATTCAAGGATTTATTTAGTGTCAATCCACAGCCCATCTGCCTTGCACCAAAAAAAAAAAAAAAAAAAAAAAAAAAAAAAAAATTAAAAAGCAAAATATGCTCCCTTTCTGTTCTTTCAACACAGGAATGAACACCCTTCCCCCACACTCCTCACTCACTCACTTGCCTCCTTTTTCAGTTATTCTGTGTGTAAAGCAAAGAAATTCTTTGCTTCACTTATCCTTCCTAAACTTACCAAATCTAGGCTTTGTTCCTAGGCCTCTAAAATCACTCCTCCAGAAACACAAGTTTTTGAGGAGTGAGGTTGGGCCGAAGTTGGTATTTTGTCAATCAGTCTGTCTGAGAGCTTTTTACACTTGTAAAGTCCTTTCAAAAGTCTTTATGATTCTGGATAAACATCTGGATGCAGGCTGCCTGAGGGGGGCTCAGGAAACTTCATTTTACCTTTCTTTTGCATGAATATTGATAAGAAGTTTTGCAAAAAGATGACAATAACACTGACAGCAACACTAAGTGGTGACTAAAACAAGAAAATGGATAAATGTTACACGCAGAGGCTGAAGGTGAAGTCCGTGAAATTAGTGATTTTGATAAAACCAAAGAGCCAGTCTCCACAGTTGCTTTTCTCTCTGCTTTTTCTAAATCGACCAGAGGTAGCTTCTCCTAGTCACATTTTCTTTCCTGTGACATCTGGAGACCTGGGGTACTGAACTCAGGCAGCAGATCATGAACAAACCAGTAAGCACCTGCTGTAAGAAACAGAACATGCTTCTCGCACAGCATCCGTGGGACAGAGGACAAGCTTTTGCTTTCACTGCAGGTGGATTAGAGGCAGTGATTGGGGAGCGGGTTAGAGGGACTGCTGTTTTGTCAGGACCTAGAGACACTCACAAGACTTGTGAATTTTAAACAGGTTGCCCGACCTGACCTCACTTTGATTCAGGGGAACTTACCCATCTGGGACCATTAGAGACTTTTCATTATTCTAAGGTTCCAAGAGAAAAGGTGTTATGGACGCCTGAGAGTTGCTTATATGTGAAAGCAAATGCAATATCAGGAGAGAGGCTGGGAAAGAGGCTTGGGGTGTGTGAGCCTTTGGATAAGAGAGAACAGAATGGTCAGTATCTGGCTGGCCACCAGCCAAAGGACCATCAGCACCAGTGATTCCCAGAAGGCTGGTTTAAAATGAAGATGCCCCAGATGGACTGACCCAGAGTCCTTGGGGGTGGGCCCAGCACTCCAGAGTTTCCCTAGCTTTTCAGGCCTTTCTGATGCACATTGCAGTTTGAAAACCATTGCTTTAAAAACCATTGGAGGAGTGCCTGACTGGCTCTCGGGGTGGTGAGTTTGAGACCCATGTTGGGTGTAGAGATTACTTAAAAATTTTTTTTAAGTTTATTTATTTTTGAGAGAGAGAGAGAGAGAGTGAGAGTGAGCATGCAGGAGAGGGGCAGAAAGAGAGGGAGAGAGAGAATCCCAAGCAGGCTCCTCACTGTCAGTGAGGAGCCAGATGAGAGCCAGTTCTCTCATGAACTGTGAGATCAAGACCTGAGCCTAAGTCAGATGCTTAACTGACTAAGCCACCCAGGTGCCCCTCACCAAGTTTTTTGTTTTTTGTTTTTTGTTTTTTTAATTATAGAAACAAAAGAAAAAAAAAACTGGAGCCAATCTTACCTGTCACAACTTGGAGGTAGATACAGATGATCACTCATTGATTCTAACAAATGAACATATACTTAACCGTAGCTTGTTTCATGTGGGTGCCTAGATAGCACCTAGCCAGGACCATTGGGGCCCCTATTCAGCAGAAAGTGGCCACATGGAGACTGCAGATTCTGACCAGTCCCTCTTAACATCTCTCCTTCTTCATCTCCTTTACCTCCCTTCTTTCGTTTGTACATTGTAAAATGTATAAACTCACTGTATTGCCATTACTTTTCTCTACGTTGCCACTTTCTAAGAACTGTGGAATGCTGACTTTATCTAAGGGCAATACAGCTTGACTCATTGGAATAGATTAAATGTGGGGACAGTTGGCCGAGGCTACCTTCTCTGCTTGGTGAGAGGAAAGGACATTTGAGAAGGTGGGTTCTAGCTGGATCTTGAGTGCTAGGCAGGCTTTTAGCATTTTAGGATCAGTTTCTAGAACCGAGATAGTAAAGCCTAGGCATGGGAGTTGGGCGTTTGGGGTACCCTGGAAGACAGAAAATCCAATGGGTCTCTCAGACTCAGATTAGAGAAGATGAGTTGAACACAGAAAGGATCTTACCAAAGGGGCACCTGGGTGGCTCAGCTGGTTAAGCATCTGACTTCAGCTCAGGTCATGATCTCACAGTTCAGGAGTTTGAACCCTGCATCAGGCTCTCTGCTGTCATGCAGAGCCTGCTTCAGATCTTCTGTCCCCCTCTCTCTCTGCCCCTCCCCTACTCACATGCTCTCTCTCAAAAATAAATAAAACATTAAAAAAAGAGAGAGAAAGAATCTTACCAATTATCTTCATTGATCAATATCAATCATCTTCATTGATCACCATGAGCTGGGTACCTTACTTATTACATCCCATTTCATAACAATCCTACAAGGTGGAATTCTACCTTACAAATATATAAAGTGAAGCACAAAGAGACCACATTTGTATGGATCTGAACTGAAATATTTCTACGTCTGGCTCCAAAGTCCATGCTCTTTCTTTGTACCAACTTTCTCCATTGACCTTGAGTGACAGGATAATTATGGCTGGCAGTCACATCCAGTACTTCCTATGTGCCAGGAACTGCACAAAGCACTTTATATCCATCAGCTCATTTACTCTTTACAATAAGCCTATGAGTTAAGTATTCTTGTTACCATTACAGATAAGGAACTGAAGCCCAGAGAAAATTAGCAAATACAGAGCCAGGTTTTAACCTAGGACTCCGATTCTGGAACCCAGGCTCTTAATCATACTGTGAGATTGTGTCTGTTGTGGAAAAGTTTCTGAGCTGGGGTCCCAGAATCCTGGTACCATATACTAATACTTTTCCTGGATGAAGCCAGTAACAGATCAGGGAATTGTTCTTTCTTCCCTTAAGTCCTCAGCCTTTCCTGTATCCTCCTTGTTCCTCTCTGTCCCAAACACACAACTGTGCTGCATTTGTTTAACAGACAATGTACATTGGAACTCGTTGAGCTCAAGAAACTAGCTGTCTCCCCTACCTGAGTAGGGTCTTTGGCGATGGCAATGGCCCCCTAAGTTCCCCTGACAGGGACAAAAGATTGTTCTTGCAGTGCTAATGCCTGGGAAGACACCCTGATTATGAAACCTCTGGTCAACCATGTTTAAAAAAAACATCTCATACTAGTCTTTCTTTGGTTTAGAAGGTACTTCAGTTCTATCAGGGCTGTCTATACACAACTGAGAAAACATTAGTACAAGTTCACAGTTTTTAGTACAAGTTCAACTAAAAGCATTTATTGAGCACTTATTTTATATCAAGCACAAGGAATATTGAAGGGTTTGGGGGATATTTTCCATGTAGAGTGGCCAACCCAATCCAAGTTTTTTGGGACTGTCTTGGTTTTATAACTGAAAGTCCTAAGCCCCAGAAAAACCTTCAGTCCTGGGCAAACCAGGATGGTTGGTCATTCTAACAGATGACCTACATAGGGTCTCTGTCCTCAAAGAGCTCACTGTCCAGAGATGATGTAGGAAAACACATAAAGTAATCATGACAATGTAAAGATTTAGGCGCAGGGTTTCATTAAGGAGGAAATGGCAACCTGATGTATTTACTGGGCCCATTAATTCTGTAATACAGAAATAGTTTTGGGGCGCCTGGCTGGCTCCGTGGAGTGGACAACTCTTAATCTCAGGGTTGTGAGTTCGAGTCCCATGTTGGGTGAAGAGATTACTTAAAAATAAAATCTTTTAAAAAAATAAAAGAAAGAATTTCCATTCATTATAACCTCTGGGCATTAGCTCATTAATGGATTGCACTGTGAAATGGAAATTATGATGGAACTAATAATTCAAGCAAAGTTTTGGTTTTGTCTAAAATGAACTATTTTCCCCTGTAAGGAATTCTCCCTTCACTCTGTTGGTGATCCAATCTTCATGGTTTTTTTTTTGCTACAATATTTACTGAGTGCATCTAGGCATTGTCTCTACCAGTGCTGTCCAATAGAAATATAATACAGATCACCTATGTAATATAAAAATTTCCATTAACCATGTTTAAAAAAAGTAAAAAGGAACAGTTAATATTAATTTTAGTACTATATTAAACCAACATATTAAAATGTTATTATTTAAAAATTTTTGAATGTTTATTTTTGAGAGAGAGACAGAGTGTAAGCAGGGGAAGGGCAGAGAGAGAGGGAGGCACAGAATCTGAAGCAGGCTCTGAGCTGTCAGCACAAAGCCTGATGCAGAGCTTAAGCTCACAAACAGTGAGATCCTGAGCTGAAGTCGGACACTTAACCAACTGAGCCACCCAAGCACTCCTAAAATGTTATTATTTTAATATGTGATCAATGTTAAAATTATTGAGGGTTTTTTTTTTTGTTTTTTTGTTTTGTAACTAAGCCTTCAAAATTCAGCCTAGACATACTTCAAGGGCTCAGTAGCCGGAATTGGCTAGTGGTTAGTTATAGTAGTTACAGTTTGTGGTGCCACACAGCCAAGTGTAGAATAGAAACAGTTTGCTAATTCAAGTGAAAACTCTTTGACTAAATTAATAGACTATTTTGAAGGAAAGTACTCACTTCTGCATACATTTTTGACTCATCAATAATCTGGATTATCCTGCCACTTGTCCCTAGGTTTAAACTGAGCTGAACATGAATTCTAAGTAAAGAAGAAGGCTGTGAGCTTGAAACTGTGTGCTCTTTCTTAACCATGGGAGCCCTGCTGAGCACCTTGGGAAATGGCCATTCTTAGGCCTGGTTTCACAACATCACCAGGTATTTCCAGTTATCTCAAAGGGGTATCATGAAGTTTGCAAAGCAAAATATAATTTAAATTCTTGGATATATAAAAAGCAATTATTGTATGTGCCTCATGGTATGTGCTTGATGGGAAGGGAGAATTGTGAAACCCAGCAGACAGCGAATTGATGTTGTAATCCCCAAAAGGCTGCAAAACACAAACAAAAATAATGTGACAGAGATGATAAAGCCAGTATGAAAACAACATTGAGCTGGGGTTTAGAAAACCCAGGCCTCCCTCAGCATGCTCTGCCAAATGACTTATCTGTCCAATAATGCTGAATGAACTTTCCATCTTTCTCTCTGTCAAATTTTTTACTCTCCCCACCTTTTGTTTGCTATAAGCAGTTCTGCTATTTTTCTTCATTGACTCTCAAAATGGCTGCCCCCTTACTCTTTTTATTTTTCTTTCTTTGTTCGTTTTGCAAACATTTACTAGGTCTTCCTATGTTTCCAGCATTGAGCGAGGCTCTGGAATTGGGGAAGGAATCACAAAAATGCTCACGATCTAGAGGCTGAGCTGGAGAAACAAACAAAAGTGCTGCAGACTGATCATTTCTGGAAGCAAGTTCTACATAAAGGGTAAGGGTACAGAACTGTGAAGTCAGTTCTGTTCTGCGTCTGGCTAGGTATGGGTTAGTCCGAGCGGGGATGACTTTACAGTGGTATTACTTGACCCAGTTGGAGGGTAGGGCAGAGACAGAGGAAGCCTCTCAATGCAAACAGGCTGGGTCAGGGAGCAAATGTGTTGAACTTTTATGAACTTTCATTGTCAGTTAACATCTCAGCAGCTTGTGGTTAGACTGGAATTGGACCAGGACCCAGAAGGGCATCAGAAGCAGGCAGGACCGGAATGACTCTGGATGAGAGGCAACTTTTATTGACTTTAACACAGTTTTCTCCAGGGTTGGCCTTGACCTGCCATTCAAAGTAACATCAGTGACACCTCTCACACCATTCCTTCCTCTCTTTTATTTATTCATCAAATAATGTTGAACACTTACTAGATTCCAGGTGTAGGCTGGTGCTAAGAGCAGGAAAATGAATATGAACAATCCCTTATGCTGGGGTGCAGGTGAGGGAATCACTCACAGGCACGTGTGTTAGGATGTGGTGTCTTCACTGATAAAGACAAACGTGGAAAATGGGGAAAGTCCCCTACTCAGTACCTTGGAGTTCAGGAGCCAGAGCGCTGGCAAATGGAACATCACCCCACTGCTCCCCTGAGTTCTCAGAAATATTCAAGAGGGCTTTTGACTTCCACAGGCCATGGGAATTGGGGACGTGTATAAGGCAGACACTGTACAATTTCACCTGGGTTTTGAGGGCAAAGGAGAGCCCCAGCTGGCATCCAGTCCTGGGAGGGAAGCTATGACTGGAAGCAAGTGATCTCAACGTCCTCACTTTGGGGGCAATGGTGTGTGTGTGTGTGTGTGTGTGTGTGTGTGTGTGTGTGTGGGTGTGTGGGTGTGCATGCATGTGTGTGCAAGAACTGGGTAAGCACTCTCAGAGTGGTGCCACTGTCTGTTCCCTGACTCCTGAATCACAGTTTTTGTTGGAACCAGATTGTCCTTAGCCATCCTTTCTTCTTTTTTCAAAATCCTTTCTTTAACGACTGAGAAGTCTGGCATAGAAAGAAATGCAATGTGTCCTCAAATATTGTGACTGGACTCCATTATTTCCTGACTCCCCGTGTCCCTATTGCCATCATGCTGCCTTTCTGACCAACTTTGTGAACAAATAGGGGGGCACAGTGATAGACACAGGAAGACCATATCCAAGCCCACTCTGAGCAAGTTTGGGCAGCACTGGCCCAGGCCTTCTGCTCTGTCAGCATGCCCTGAGCAATTACTTAAAGCTCCACTTCTTTCTGGCTGGAGAGCCTTGCCTGTCTTGTTCAGGGCTGCGTCCCAGCACCTGACAGTTAGGGGCTACTCTGTCACTATTGATTGATGGATGGGATGTAACTTCATTTAGTTCCAGTCATACAAACCCACACTAAAGCCTCAAGAAACTCTGGGCTCCTTCCCACCGTCAGCAGCAGCTGCCATAGTGGCAATAATGCCCTGCATTCAGATGGCCATTTGCTATTTCCAAACCATTTCACTTGCTTGGCCACATTCAATCTCAAGTATCCCTTCAGGGTGAGCATTTGCCTGAGAGTAAAGGAAGCCTGAAAAGTTGTAACCTATTCTTTGGTACTTTCATTTAGGCCCACAAAGCCTGAAAAACCAACAAATTACTGTATGTTATATAGACTCTGGGGGGAATTGCATAGTTTACCAGAGTTTAAGGTGGATTCTTAAACGTATGGCATTAAAGGGGCTGTTCTAAAGGTACATTTAGCCCAATCTTAGGGGCACTTGGTGAGCACAAACACAGGTTTCTTATAAGCCTTTTGGTTTGGGAATGCAAAGAAATTTTAGGCCAATACAGGCTTGAGTTCACGCCTTCCTCACATCTGACTGGAAGCTCCCTGAGGGGAAGGACCACATCTGTGATCAACTCTGCAATCCAAGACCTAGCAATCTCAGTGGATGGATGGATGGATGGATGGATGCTTGAATGGGTGGAAGGAAAGACTGGTGACACTTTACAGCATCTTCCCACTTCAGAGAAGTTTTGAGTCCTCCCTTTTTTGCCATTCCAGTTGATTTCTTCACATGAGAGTGTTGTGATGGGCGGACAAAAAGGAGTGCATTAGTTGATTTAGAGAACAGTTAAAAAGGCTAGACAGCAGGGAGTTCCCCATAGGGAATTTCTCCACAGAGAGAAAGAAACTAGAGGAAAAGTAATGTTAAAAATACGCATGCTTGTGGGACATCTGGGCGGCTCCTTCGGTTAGGCATCTGACTCCTCAGTTTGGCTCGAGTCATGATGTCACAGTGGTGGGGTTGAGCCCCGAGTTGGGTTCTGTGCTGACAGCATACAGCCTGTTTAGGATTCTCTTGCTCCCTCTCTCTCTTTGCCTCTACCTTTGTCTCTCAGACTCTCTCTCTCAAAATAAATAAATTTTAAAAAAGAAAGAAAAAAGATTCAGGACCCTGTGGGATTATTTCAAAAATCATTCTTTTTAAACAAACTTACTTTATTGAAAAGGCATTTCATGCTCTTGGTATAACATTCAAACCATACAAAAGGGGATACAGTGAAAACTGATTTTTCTCTCCCCTATCCTTCAATTACCGTAGTTCCCTTCCCAAGAACTACTCACTCTCCAACACTAGGGGTATATGTGTGAGGGATAACCTCAGCCTGTCCCACCCCCCAATACACACACACACACACACACACACACACACACACACACACACACGAGGTGGGGGAGTCTCCACAGGGGAAGGGACAGAGAGGAAGAAGAGGATGGAGGCCATGGAATGAATGACATCTGCCCCTCCTGGCTCCCTCTGGAGACAGGAAGTTAGAGACACTGAGTGAGACCCTGGAGCCCAGCCCCACTGCGTCGGGTGAGTGGGGGGGTCCCTTCCTCCTCCTCACTGCAGTAAAGTCCACCCAGTCTGTCACTGGCACTGGGAGCTTTGGGAACATCCAGAGTCCACTCCCACTGGCACTTTTCTGATTGGCTGGGAGTCACCTCTATGGGACACAAGAGGAGGAAGAAGGCTGAGGCAGCCTGGTAATAGTAGCTGACCACTTGGGTGTGAGACATGTCCCTTCTGGGGACATTTTGGGGGTGTGGACTGAGGTCACACTTTTAAATGAATGGAGGCAACCAAGCAATACACATAAACCTAAACCTAAACCTAAATGTGCTACTGGGCTACATGAGTTACAGCTCAGCCCTGCATGAGAACTCCTCAGAGGGAAACAGCTTGGGCTGGCCCAGTATTCGTCTCCCTGGAGGCTGGTGAAAGTAGAGGATACTGGAAAAACAATGAAGAAAGAAGTCTTGCTCAATGCCCAGATTGTACGTAGCTTAAAGGGGAGAAATGCCTGACCTCTATGGTTGGCAGCAGAAAATGTCCTGTGAATGACATTGGTTACTGCTGTTTTAGTCAGCCTGGAAGAAGCCCTCAAGATGATTTTATCTAGATCTCTGCCACTCATAGAGGAAAAGCTGTGGCCCAGTGACATGCCCAAGGTCACACGGTCAGTACCGTGTCACCTGGCTGGAGACCCATCTGGCTGGCAGGTGGAAGATCCATCCCACTTGGTCCCACCCTGGCCAGAGCAGTTTCCCACAGCCCTGTTAGTGCTTGTCTGCATGTTCATTGTCTCTGAGTTCTAGGGCTGGAAAATCAGGTTTTTCAAGTCTAAAAACCCCACAACCTATTCTTCATTTCCCCAATAGTGCCTCAGAGGCCTCAGGAAATAGACTTATGATAACTAAACTCTGCTGAGGTTGATTTGTAATCAAGGAAGCTAATAATTTACAAGGGGGACTTATTCTATTCCAGTATCTCTTTACCTGGTAGTAGGCTTGCTTGTGAAATCAAAAACATAATAGGATAGGCAGAGAATGATATAGCAGGAAGAATATATCTAGTAAAATTTATTCAATATTGGGGCTGGAAAATGTTATCCTTGGCTTAATACAAAGAGTTGCATCTTGGGATTGAATTTTAGTTCTGACATTGTTAGCTGTGTGACTTTGGACAAGTTGTTTAACCCCTCTGAGATTTCACTTCTCTGTAAGTCTGAAGGGAATCACTACCAAATATAGTCTCTTTCTCTTGGATGGTGTGGGATGCACTGAGATTTGGCTTCTCAAATGTTATTACGTGGGCTGTCATTTTTCACCAGTCCTTTGTTGGGTGAAAAAGGACAATGTAGAGGGTTTCCATCATGTTCAATTCATTGAAATATTGAATGCTAAAATGTCCTTTATTTCATCAAATGATGGTGATGAGAGATCATTTTTTAAAAAATGTTTTTACTGGGGTGCCTGGGTGGTTCAGTCGGTTAACTGTCCAACTCTTGGTTTCAGCTCAGGTGATGAGTACATGGGTTCGAGTCCTGCCGTTGGGCTCTGCACTGACAGTGTGGAGCCTGCTTGTGATTCTCTTTCTCCTGTCTCTGCCCCTCCCCCACTCATATTCTCTCTCTCTCTCTCTCTCTCTCTCTCTCTCTCTCTATCTCAAAATAAATAAACTTAAAAAATGTTTTTACTTAGCTATCTAAGAAGTCAGTCTCTTAATCTAGTTACTTGGGACTTGTACCTACATAGGCAGAAGTATTTGGATTAAACAACTCCAGTGAAATAAAAAGGTGTGCCCTCTTCTGCATTCAGGTCTTCTATTTAGTTAGTGGTTTCAGTTAATTTAGGAATAAAAATGGAAATTTCTAAAACAAAATTGTATGTCCATGCTTCATTCTCTCATACCTGTCATTTGTCTCAAGAGAGAATGTTAGCATTTGGTGGTATCCAGGTTTTGGTGGCATTTTCTTCCCCATCTGCCTACCACATCAACCTTCGTAGCCCTCCTTTGAATCCTCCAATGTCTAGTGACTTAGATTATATAAGACCTTTAATGAGGGTGCAGATATTATGACTGAATCTGTTGAAGTTTCTAGCTCAGGTTGGGAGGTTTGTCCAGCAGGTAGAAATAGGAAGAGGGGAGCTCAGAGCCAGGACAGTAGTGTCACTCTGCTTAAGGGCCAGTAACTTCTAGAACCATCAGAAGGGATGGATGAGGCTGCTGAGGAAGACTTCAGTCTGTGGCTTTATATGAAGAGAAAAGAAAAGAGGAAAAAGAAAGTGAGAAGGAGGGAGAGAGGGAGGGAGGAAGGAAGGCCAGAAGAGGGTGAGAGGTGGAGATTATTTGAGCCAGGCAAGCTCTTCAAATAAAAAATCCATATGGCCCTCTGGAGAAAACAAAACAAAACAAACAGTTAAACTTTGGGATCTAGATTGTGAGGGACACCTGTTGTGTTTAGAGGCAGAGCTATTTAAATAGCAGCACCCCAGGCACCACTTCAGGTTCACACAAGCTGTTATTTCGCTCTGAAAACAGGCATGGGGAAGGGAGAAGGAAAAAGAGCCTGGGTGAACTAACTAAACCCAAGGTTGGGTTAGATGAAGGGCATATCTGGCTGCTACTTTAAGCCTCAGGTAACTGTAACTCAGTAAGAGAACCCTGGGGTAGGGACCGTCACTCTACCCCTTGTCCTTGTTAGATAGTCACCTGGTTCCATTCTAAACCAGCCAGCAAAAACCAAGATTTTCACCTCATTCACAAACTTGCAAGTTTTTTTTTATACTTTTATTTGCAACCTATAGCTGTAGACTGTAATTATTTTCACTCTTGTGGATCTTTTCATGGAAATCAGGAGAGGTTGAAAACCCAAGGATGGCCTTTCTGGAAGCTTTCTGGCTGCCCCCTCCTTGGAACAGTTAGGGAGAAGTGTTACCAGAATATCTGAGAGTGTTTGCAAACATGGGTCTGGGAAGATGAGCTAAAGGGGGAGGAGATATTTCTTTGTTGATTCTCTTTTTGTTTTGTTTTGTTTTCATTTTTTTTTTTTTAATGTTTATTTACTTATTTAGGCAGAGAGAAAATCCCAGGCAGGCTCCCCACTCAGCACCAAGCCTGACCTGGGGCCCAATCTTAAAACGGTGAAATCATGACCTGAGCTGAAATCAAGAGTCACATGCTTAACTAAGTCACACAGGCGCCCCTCTTTGCTCACTTTTTTTTTTTTTGGGGGGGGGGGGACAGAGAGAGACAGAGCATGAACAGGGGAGGGGCAGACAGAGAGGGAGACACAGAATCGGGAACAGGCTCCAGGCTCTGAGCCATCAGCCCAGAGCCCGACGCGGGGCTCGAACTCACGGACCGCGAGATCGTGACCTGGCTGAAGTCGGACGCTTAACCGACTGCGCCACCCAGGCGCCCCCTGCTCACTCTTAAAGGATGTAGGCCCACACTTTTGTCCTGGAGGTGAGACTGTGCATGAATGCAAGGGAGATAGGGAGATAGCCTCACCCTCATATGTCATAGCAATGTTTGGAAAATCTTGGTGATATTTGGTGGCGGTGGTGATGTTTGTGGTGGAGCAGGGAGTTTCAGCCACTGGCATACACAGAACACTGGGTTAGCTCCAGCTGTGTGTTCAAAGGACATGAAAGTTTAGACTACCATCATCTTTTTTTCTGGAGTAGCTTTCTAACTCGCTTTATTGCCTCAGCATCACTGAAACCATCTCTACAGGTTCACAAGAGTTGATCATGCATGTCTCTGCCTGAGTCTGCATTCAGTAGCATCAAATTGGTGAGTTTGAAGTTGGCCATGGCAGGAGTATTTACACACCATAAATCAACAAGTGCCACAAATCCAGGCTTTTGTTTTTCCCCAAAGATGCCATCTGTCAGCACAGCCTAGTGGCTTCCACTCCTGTGCCCCTTCATTGACCTCCTTCCATAGCTACAGTGGGCCTTCGACAGCTACAGCTGAGATTGTTGTCACCATCCAATGTCTTCCATTGCTCTAAGAAAGACCACAGCCTTCACCATGGCTTATGAAGCCAGCCTACACAGTCTGAGCCCTACAGGTCTCCCCTGCCCTTTTTTGCATTGTGCTTCATCTCTCTACTTGCGCCCTATCATTTCTCCCAAAGGAGCTTCAGTTTCTCACCACACATTCTTTGTCTGTGGTACCTGGAGCCATTTGCTGCTCACCAAATATTCACAAACTTTCTCACATCTTCCAGCCCTCTTGCAGTTGAGTGGGGCCCTGTGACCAGTTCTGTGAGTGGACGTGACACAGAACAGAAGAGTTAGGAGCTGATGTGCCATTTTCCAGCTTTCTTTTCCAGAACAGCAATGGTGGAGGCCATATGTCGAGACAGCAGAACCACAAGACGGAGTAACCTGGGTGCTGAGTCAGCGCATGGAAGACAGCTGTCTTTGGAGAGTTGCCTGATTGTGCATGAGACAGACATAAACATTCGTTCTGTGTGGCCAGAGATTCAAGACAATTTTGTTACTGCAAAATAATCTAGTCCAGCAGTTCTCAACTATTTGGGTTTCAGGACCCCTTTAAACTCTTAAAAATTATTGATGATCCCAAAGAGCTTTTGTTTATGTGGATTATATCTGGCAATATTTCCAGATTAGACATTAAAACTGAGACATTTAAAAAATGTGTACATATTAATTCATTTTAAAATAACAATATAACCATTACATGTTAATATAAATAACATATTTTTATGAAAACCAGCTAGCTTCCAAAACAAACTAGTGAGAATGACAGTATTTCACATTTTTGCAAGTTTCTGGATTAATTGAAGACAGCTGGATTCTCATCTCTGCTCCTGCATTTAATCAGTTGCAATCTGTTTTGTTACTGTTGTTGAGGTATGTGAAGAAAATCTGGCCTCAAACAGATCATGTAGTTAAAAGGGGTGTATTTTTTTTTTTAATTTTTTTTTCAACATTTATTTATTTTTGGGACAGAGAGAGACAGAGCATGAACAGGGGAGGGGCAGAGAGAGGGAGACATAGAATCGGAAACAGGCTCCAGGCTCTGAGCCATCAGCCCAGAGCCTGACGCGGGGCTCGAACTCATGGACTGCGAGATCGTGACCTGGCTGAAGCCGGACGCTTAACCGACTGCGCCACCCAGGAGCCCCAAAAGGGGTGTATTTTAATAGCCTTTTCTGATGATGGTGGATATTCTTTTTGAATAATACATCAAAACTTGACAAGTGGCAGTTTCTTAAAAGTTAGTTAAAATATGGAGGCACCTGGGTGGCTCAGTCAATTAAGCATCTGACTCTTGGTTTCAGATATGTCATGATCTTGGGGTCATGGGATGGAGCCCCACATCGAGACCCTCCTCGGACTCCATGCTGAGTGTGCAGCCTGCTTAAGATTCTGTCTCTCTCTCCTTCTCTGAATCCCTCTCTCCACTCACACTCTTTTTCTCTCTCTAAAATGATAAAAAAATTTTTTTAATTTAAAAGTGAGTTACAGTATGGAGTCTGAAACTATGCCAATGAAAATTTCATACTCTGTTACATTAAGCCCATTAGGGCTATCTTGCACTTTGAATGGATCCTTTACTCATGGCATGATTTTGTAACCTCTTGCATTGGTTATTTGGAAAAGACAGGTTCACCGAGTTAAACACATCTTCCAAACGTTGACATATTTCATAATATAATATATACAAAATCACATTAATTAGTATCACCATCAACCTCATTGCAGTCTTTAAGTATTAGGAAGATATTAAGCTCATGGTAGTACGTACAAGTTTTAAAGTTCTAATTTTTGTTTGAAAGCTTGAGTTTCATCTTTGGTAACAAACACTTTCAGTTATTTTCCTTGAAGTGACAGATGGGCTTTATTCATTATAAAACAAGAACAACAACAACAACAAAGGTCTGCCAAGAACCTAAGTTTGAATAACCACGAACTATGGTTTATGGTTTATGGTCAGTAGTTTTTGGTTTTGGTTTCTTTTTTTTTTTTCCCCAGCGAAAACTGTATTTCATGATAAAAGCAACTAGTTCCATTTACAGCTCAAAAAATCAAACAAGTGCTTTTTCCCAAGGCAGCCATTACACTTTGTATGCAGAAGTGCTTTATGCGTACTTCCCATTTGTCACCCAGAATATTAAAAAGATGTGTACTCAAGGGTGGTGATTTAATTAAAGAATAACTTTTATTGCTTAATCAAAGGCATTTCTAAGTGAAACTGGCTTTTCTCCCAGCTACAAGTACGTGGAAAAGGAATAGTGGTTACAAGTATAGTTCAGTGCCACTGCCTTGCTGACACCCCAAAGTTTTGCCACCAGTGCTTTTATGTCATTGGTGCAGATGTCAACCCAGTGAAAAGGAGCAATGACATCCTGGTATAATTATGAGAATAATTTTGACCTCATGGAACCTCTGAAAGGACCTCTGGTACCCACAGCAGTCTGAACACCACACTCTGAGAACCACTAGCCCATCCTCGCTAATTCTAGCCTATCCTCACTAATTCATTTATACTTTTCCTTCTGACTGGAATGAAATGCCACCACCACCTCGTCACCAGCCCATCACATTGTAGATGTGATGCTCAGGTTCATGACCGAGTTCTGGGGGGGTCCTTCCTCGATGTCCTGGGTCTGTTTCCATTTTAACAATATTACATCCCTCAATGTACCTTCACTTACAACAGTAGTAATTTTACACTCACATTTGTCTTCCTCACTAGATTTTAAGCACCAGTAGGGTAGGGGGGATGGTGTCAGGGGTTCACTATAACATTTTTTAGTGTCTAGCATGGTATCTGCGTAACAGGGCTCAAATCTTAGTTGACTGAATGAACGCGGGGGTCTGAAGCAGCCATGTGCAAAGGCACATTGAGCTTAGATGGGGGCTCCTGTTCCTTAGAAGGACTCTGCAGCCTTGATTAAACTTTAGTTCACTCAGGTTTTCCTACAAACAGGTTCCCCATAAAAAAAGATAGCAGGCCTGTGGCTGGTATCTAAAATATCTATGTTTAGCCCTTTCCTGTTTCTGAAGAAGGTATGTGTCTGTGTGCACATGTGCATGCACTGGAGAGAGACAGAAAGAGAGAGACAGAGAGAGGCAGAGAGAGACAGAGAGAGAGAGAATGGATCTGGGAGAAGAGACTTTAAAGTCGTTAATTAACTCTATAATGGGGAAAAGCACCAATAATCTCTGAAAATGTTATGTAATCCTACTTTTATGTCTCATCTCAACCTTTAATAAGAGCTGTTAATATGTAGGAAACTGATTTCCATACTATTGTATTTGCTTCCCTGGTGAAGGTTGTTGTTAAACTCTTTGAGGATAAGGACCATGTCTTTTTCTTCTCTTTCTCTCTATATTGCCCAGCCCAGCACCTGGCATATGAAAATATTCCGTAAATGTTCATTAAATTGTCATGTGGCAATAAGACCATGTGATGGGAAGAAAGGCAAGAAACTTGAGTTGGGGGCTGCCCACGAGGATCATACAGTCCTACCATCTTCCTTGTGCAATAGAGGCTTAGGTACAGCTGGCCCACCCAGTGGCTGCTGTCAGCCATGAGTAGCAGCTCTGAGGCCCACCTCATTTCTATTTTTTTATATCCAACATGTCCAGGACCAAAGTACTCAACCAAGCTGGAGAAGGGTCGAGGCCACTCCCATGCTTCTCAGCTCGGGCTGCTCATTAGGTCCTCCCAGGGAGCTTGTAAAAAATACCATCCTTTTGATAAGACCCCTAGGCATCAGTATTTTAAAGAGCTCCCCAGGTAATTCTGATACTCAGCCAGGATACAGAACCACTGGGCTAGTTGAGGAGAAGGGGCCTCAGGTGCTCCCCCTACCTCCATGGGAATAACCTGAAAACCAGATAATGAGTCCCTGAGAAGTTATCATGGCTTCCAGTTGCCATGATGGTTGTCACTGCTAGAGAAGAGTGCACAGGACTGGAGCCATTTCCATGCCTGATTCCTGAGCCATGGGACCACCTTTGAGTAGTTTCAGCCTTGTGCTGCTTGAGTTCTCCCTGCATAGTCAACCTCTAAGGCATCATGATCTCAAAATCCATTGTTCACACTTTTCAGGTACTTGAACTAGAGGCAAGTGGAGTGGTATGATGCCCTGGAAAGACAGATGTGTGATTAAATTCTGCTTGCAATGAAACTCCCAAAGGGAGTCACAGGCTGAGTACTGGGAGCAGAGCTTATAATAAGCCCTTGTTTGTTGTTCAATTAGAGTTCAATAGCTCAACAACCCCCTTCTCTCCCTTCTGCTCCCCACCCTTACACCCAATGGTTTTCTTCTAATAAGGTTCTTTAAGCTACTCTCTATTGGTGGGGTAGATACACAACCCGGGTCCAGTTATGCTTTTAATGGTGTTTACACAAAGTAGCTCAGCTTGTTAGACCCTCGAGCCACAAGGACAGGCAGAGCATCTGCTGGGGGCTCTGTTAAATTAACCTTTAGTCAGTTTGCCCTAATTGATCCAGTGCTTCACTCCCAGGGTGTTCTAAGTATTTAAAAGCATGTAATGAAAGATCTGACTAGCCTGGAACCATAGAGGTTTAAGAGAACTGCTGCAGATTCCTTTTGAAATATCTCATTGAATTCAATATTACTGAGGAGAGATACAGGGCTGAGCCTAAATTAATTCATTTTGGGTGAAATTCGTCTCCAAAATGTAGACCAAAAAATGTGTAAATATGAAATAACTTGTTTTATATTCAAGGAAGAGCTGCTGCAACTCTGACATCCCTTCATGTGGTGAGAATGTTTATAGGAGCCTGGATGCCCTGGTGGCTTCCACAGGAGAGAGGTACATGGTGACCCCAGTGTCAACAAATGGAATTCACACGGCAGAGATGCTTGGACTTCAGAGGCCTGTCTCAGCTGGACTGGGCTCTAGCTCTGGCCAGAAGCTTGCCAGCCACAGGCCGACGGAATATATGGCATAGGGTCTGGAATGGGGGGAGGCCCAGGTTAAAATCTCAGCTTTCATACCTACGGGCTTTGTGACTTTAGTCTGTTATAGCCTCTTTAAGCTTCCCTGTTCATATCTGTAAAGTGAGGATGATGATACCACTCACCTCCCAGCATTGTTATGAGGATTAACAGAGATAACACATGTTAAGTGCTTAGTGTAGCCCTTAGCATATAGTAACTATATAATGAATGTTCACAAAAGAAAAAACAAAGCAAAACAAAACGAAATTCAGTCAGCCAAATAACAACAAAAATAGGACAATATGGGGCACCTGGGTAGCTCAGTCAGTTGAGCATTGGACTCTTGATTTTGGCTCAGGTCACAATCCCAGGGTCGTGGGATTGAGCCCCATGTTGGGCTCTGCACTGAGTATGGAACCTGCTTGGGATTCTCTCTCTCACTCGCTCTCTCTCTCTCTCTCTCTCTCTCACTCTGCCCCTCTCCCCTGCTCACTCTCAATCTCTTTCTTAAAAAAAAAAAAAAAAAAAAAATAGGACAAGCAACCCTGAAAAGCTATATGAAATTTTTAGCAGCTTAAAACTGCCACTGCCCCCTCCTTTCCCCCCTGTTTACAAGTGTGCTAACTGCAGTGACCTCAAAGGAAACCATATTTAAATGAATATATTATAGGGACCTAAAGTTCAAGTGCCCATAGTAAATTCAGGACAAAATTACAAAGTGAAGACAGGCCCCTTGATCCTGCTCCTCTCAAGAGATACTTCTAGAACTCATGAGTGTCCATGAGAGTGCTCTTCTTCCAGAGCACAGACTACATTTCCCAGAGTCCCTTGCAGTTACATGTGGCCCCCTGACTGAATTCCAGACAATGGAAGTGAGATGGGCCACTTCCAGGCCTGGCCTGCTAAACCCTCCCAGGTACCATCCTTGCTCTGTTTTTTTTTATTTTCATTTGCTGGCTGAATGAACAGGACACCAAGAACACCAAGAGCCTAAGAGAGGGCTCACCCAGAGGGAAGGGGGAAGGCCCACCGGCTACTTACATTGGATTGTGACAGAAACAAGAAACAAATTCTCATTGTATCAAGCTACTGATACTTGTGGCAGTGTTTATAGCAGGTGGCCTATCCTGATGAGTACAATGAGCTTTTCTATTTTTTTGCTCATGTCTGCGGGGTGGGTAAAGCACCAGATAGGCAGTCAGGAGAGCTGGTCCTGGTCTGGGCTCTATCCCTCACTTCCTGATGGACCTAAATGGTTTCAGAGATCTGAGAGTCTAAGAAGGTCAACAAGTGCTTCCTCTGTGATGACGACACGGCTGCCTCTCTGCCTCTGCAGAGACTTGGCTGGGAAAGCAGCTGTGCTTGGAAGAAGATGCCAGCTGTCTTTCCTCTCCTTGTCCTGTAGCCTGTCCCATGCGCAAGCTCTGCGGCTCCTCACACTGCAAAGATTATCTGGTGCATTCACTTAAATTACTTCAATGCCTTTGGCCAAGTCCCTTAGCCACTTTGTGCCTCAGTTTCCTCATCCATATAATGGGAATAATGATTCACCTACAAAAGAGAGTTCTGCTGAGAATTAGAAATCATTTTTAGGGGTGCCTGGCTGGCTCAGTCAGTGGAGTGTGACACTCTTGATCTCGGGGTGGTGGCTTTGGGCCCCACGTTGGGTGTAGAGATTACTTAAAAATAAAAAAAATCTTTAAAAAGGAAAAAAAAAAGAAATCATTTTTTAGAAAGCATGGGTCACAGTGTCTGGAACTGTGGTTATTGCTAATGAATTCGCGTGCTTAAACGTGATTCATTCTGCACCCATTTGCAGAGTACTTGCTACAGCCAGGCAAATCGCTAAGGATGCAAAGGCAAAAGGAAGGACAAATCTCTGCCCTCAGTGCATTTATGGTCTAGTCCTGCACCCTCTAGCCTCCCCCTCTCCTCCTCCTCACCGCTAACATGCACATAGGTAGGACATGACAATATGAAGTAGAAAACAAATACATTTTCCAGGGGATAAATTCAAGGGGGTACCTGGGCCAGACTTTGGTTCGCCCCCAGGTTGTTACATGGAGTCAAGTGTTCTTTCCTTAAGGAATTTTTCCCTCTGTGGCAAAACTCCCTGGTGGGACCCTGGGCAGAAGGACTCAAATCTCAGAGGGCTTGTGGTCAATAGAAAAACCAGATCTTTAACAGCAGCTTAAGCCTGACTCCTTTGCCCTGAAGGAGGCTGGGAAGAAAGGAGAGGTCAGAGTTCAGAATCATTACTTTGTTGCTCTGGAATAGGATGAGGGAAACCAGAAGCTGTGCAGTGTTAAGATGGGGAACAGATAATTATATGTTCGTGCATTACTGTTCTGAATGTAAAATCTCCAATAGTCATTCCACACACAATGTAACAAAGCCTTTAAGGACAGGCTTAAGAAGGATTAATTTACAAAGACTCAACAGCTAGAAACCTCTAAAATAATTGTAAATGGAAAAAAGGATGCTCAAAATCACAGAATTTAAAAGCTAGAGAGAACTTCAAAGTGTCATCCAACTTAGATTGTTAAATGCTGATCCATGATGAAATTGTTGCTGGTCTGTGATGAAATGAAAACAATCAGGACAATTTATTGTCTTTCCATACAAGAAAGGCTATTTATTTTAAATGACTTATCCTTTATTTTAAGATTATATAGTCTTCCTAGTTTTTTGGTTGTAATAGTCTTTCTCTTTCAGAACAATGATAGTATTTTAGATGGCAGTGTGTCTTTGTTTTTCCTCTTTTGCCTGTGGGTTTTAGAAAAACCTTACCTGTAAAAATGAAATGGCAATTCTGTGTTGGTCCCTAAGTTTTTAAAAATTTTGTTTCCTGAAACCCAGTCTAGAAACCAGTCATCAAACTTAACCATCATTCATAATATATTAAGAAACTGGCTCCTAAAAAGCAGTTATGTAATTTCTCCCAAGTTTTGAGAATACATCCATTTTTTTGAGAGAGAGAGAGAGAGAGAGCGAGCATTCACAAGCAGGGGAGGGGGGAGAGAGAGAGAGAGAGAGAGAGAGAGAGAGAATCTTAAGCAGGCTCCACATTCAGTGCAGAGTCTGACATGCAGGGCTCTATCTCATGACCCTGAGATCATGACCTGAGACATTCAGGTGCCCCAAGAATATATCCAAATATGGAAGCTTACTTTGATAAGTAGGATACAGAAACAACTCCCTCAAAGCAAAGTGAATCTGAAGATAGCATTTCTGCAGATGCTAATAAAATTAGCCTAAAAAATATTAACTTATAAAGTGGAGTAGTGAGGGAAACATTGAAATGAAAGCCGGGTCCTGGGTTTTAGTCCATCTTGCGCCTCTAACAAGATTTGCTGTCTTGGGAAAATCTCTTTCATTTGCCTCAGGCTCTGTTTCCCTTCTGTAGAATGAGGGGATAGAAGCAAGGTGATTTCTAAGACCATTTCCTGCTTAAATGTTTGCTATTCTAATTGGAGACAACATGGTTTAGTAGCAGAAGATTCAGACTCTAGAAGAGACCGTCTGGTTTGACTACTGACTCTGATACTTACTGACTGAGGGCCTGGGTAAATTATTTAATCTTTCTGTGCCTTAATTTCCTCACTAGTAAAGTGGGGTGAGGATAGTAATTACCTCATGAGGAATAAACTACATAAAAATTGCAAAGCACTAAATGTAGAGTCTGATATTAATAAGCTTTCAACAAATACTAAATATTAGTAGCAATAGTCGGTGATTTTTTCTAAATTAAATGCTTTACCCTCCTCACTTGGGAATATAATTGCTCTGCATAAACTGGACTACACCACAGAGCAGATCCCATGCTGAAAGGAAGACTAACTCGGGAGGCTGCCAAGAGGATTCCAGATGCTAAGATGTAATAATTAAGTGCAGGTGCAACTCAAAGCACTTTACATACGTTATCTTATTTAGTCCTCAAAACAAATCTCTGAGGTCAGCAGAATATGTTGGTTTCTCAGCCACAGTCCAACCCAAAAGCTCACTAAAATCACTGCTCTGCTTTGCCCTAAATTTTGAATCTCCTCCCTTCAGGGTCGAGGGGAAGGGCTGGGGTAGAGGGTGGGTAGAGATGGGGTGCTGGCGTATCATGGCTAGGAGAGAGGTACCTCTTATGCCAAGCAGCAAGTGTGAGCCACAGCAGCGTGGGTCATGGGAAGGAGGAGGATGGCTTGGGGACAGTGGTGGGATCTGGAGAATTAACCCAAGGCATTCCAGAAGGCACATGAAAGGTAGGGGTGGGTGGAGAGCTGCTATTGGAGCTGTGGTCAAGGCTGTTTTCTAGGTACAGTGCTTCCTGTGTAAATGGATAAGCCTCATTTAAAGGCTGGGGATTGAGTGCACACTGGGCAGCAGCTTATTGTTCTAGGAACAGATAAAACAAAGTTCCAAAAGTCTCTGATATTGTTCCAGGACATTGTATTGTATGGATGATCAGACATTGTTTGGAGGATGACTATAAAATCATCTCCTTTAGAACATATGAAGCAAATTAGAACTATGGCCCTATCTTCTATCCACAAAAGTAATACTCTTAGGGCCAAATTTAGCAACGCGGTACAGCGACATGCCCTTCTTTCCCTTTATCCCTTTATAAGGGTAACTGCCCTCCCATACTCCCCTGCTTCAGGAATCAGGGCCTTAGGCTGGGGTTGAAACATGGCATGGCCCCTGGACTGGACCAAGGCAGGGCGGCCACCAAAGGCAGCCAATCCAGGGGATGGATACAGATCTGTGAAATGGTCTTGTCTGAGAAGCTCGGCTCTGCCCAGGAAACCATTTCAGGTAACTTTGAATGGGGAGGCAGAGAGAGAACCAGTTTTAATGCAGAGAGGCAGGGAGGAGAAAGGAGAAAGGAGCAGACACATGGCTGCAAGATGTACAGGGCCAGCAAGATTAGGAGTCACCATAACAATAGAGAAGAATGGAGACACTTGGCTCTTGTAACTGAAGAAGAGATAAAAACACTTGGATCTCAGGCGTGTCTTGGATCTTGAGCAGGTGCTACTCCTTGGTTTCCATGAGCTTCTTTACCTAGTACCTCCATGTAATAGATACGCCAAGAACAACCCCCCGCCACCCCCCCCCCCGGGGGGGGGGGGGGGGGGGGGGGGGGGGGGGG
>NW_024412388.1:77879316-77887178 GCF_014898765.1 Herpailurus yagouaroundi
TTTTAACATTTTTTTTTCAACGTTTATTTATTTTTGGGACAGAGAGAGACAGAGCATGAACGGGGGAGGGGCAGAGAGAGAGGGAGACACAGAATCGGAAACAGGCTCCAGGCTCTGAGCCATCAGCCCAGAGCCCGACGCGGGGCTCGAACTCACGGACCGCGAGATGGTGACCTGGCTGAAGTCGGACGCTCAACCGACTGCGCCACCCAGGCGCCCCTAGATTTCTATTCTTTACAACCAAAAGAACCTAACAAAGTATGAATCTTGGTCTTAGTACTTATGAACTGGAGCTGTAGAGTCAGGGGAAGGATCTGATTGGATGACTAAAATTTACGAGGCTCTGTGGGGGGAGACTTTTCTAGGGGGACACAGCTCACCCAGGTATAGAGGCATGGAAGGTCAAGGTGGGTGCTGAGAAAAGGTGGGAAGATGGATATGCTTTCAGAGAAGGATGGGAGAGGATGGCAGTCTCTGGGGTTGGAACAGTAGGGTCCAGATTGTCAGCAGTCTGCTTGTTATGCTGAGGTTTACACAAGATCCTTAAGCAGGGTGGAGAATGGGGACATGATCAGATTCACTCCTCTGTTTGTTTCCTTGAGGTTACAAATGCAGTTAATACTGGTGAAGAGACACTGAGAAAAAGGAGGCCAAGAAACCATCACATCAGCTACACTTTCTGGTTTCATGGAGAAGTGGAATGTCAGTCAGGACAGGCATAGCTCTAGGGAAAATTGAGGCCTTTAAAAAGATTATTTTGAATTCTAGATGATGCCATTTTGCTTTTTCACAACTCAATATTCCAGCCACAGAATTGTCCCCTTGGAACATTCTCCTACTTGAAGTTTCCACGGCTTGAATGAAAGACGTGTAAGAAATATTTTCACATTGTCCTTCACACTTAAATTCAAATGTTCATGTTTAATGAACCACAGGCTACTGATCTCAAAAAGAAAGCATTAATTGTTCAAGGACTAGAGTGAAGTCAGAATTAGTGTGATAATGAGAATCCCTTTGACCACATTATTTAAGTGATGGGATGTTGGTCCTTCACAAAACATGGCACGAAAGACCCATGTAATATGTTGTAATCAAAATAATAATAAATTGATGTAAGCTTCCTGGAAGACTATTTGACAGTATGTGTCAGAAGCCTTATAAATATAGGCTTAGACTCAGAAATTCCACCTTTAGGAATAACATCTTAATCAAATATGTCTCAAGACAAATACCCAAGGATGTTTATCACAGCATTATTTATACTAGACCCAAACTAAAAACTTTTGAAAGGTCCAATTATAAGTAAGTTATTAAGTAAATTATGGTGAAGCCATATGGTAAATTATTAAGAAGTCATATGTTGTTTTCAAAGAATACTTAATGACATGGAAAATTACTCATAACCTTATCTGAGAAAAGAAGGACATAAAACTATACACACATGTACACACACATGTATATAAAGTTTCTTGTATGTATTTATATGTTCTTTGTAAATGCTCTAAAAGATAACCTGGAAGAAAATACTCCAAATTGAAATATGCAATGATTAAAATGTTAATAGAGTTTATCTTTCAGTAGTAGAATTACAAATGCTTTAATAGTTTCTCTTTCTATTAATTTTTCAAATTTTCATGACTGCATATACATTATTAATATAATCAGGAAAGATTTTACTTACCCACATACAAAATTATCATTTGGGCTAGCTGTGACCAGACAGCATGATTATAGTTAGAAAACAAAGAATAGACACCAGAGCTTTCAGTCCCTTAACCTATTGACATCATTACAGGGAATAAGCAGGTGACCTGATTTGGGTCTCTGCTCTTTTTTCAGCTCACTCCTTGGGGGAATTCCCAAGATTCACTGAGATCTTCCAGGCTTATCACCATCACCACCATCATCATCACCATTATCATCATCAACGCAAACAGTCATTGAGCACGTACGAGGTACCAGGCATTGTTGGAAGGGTTTAACAAATATTGTCAATTCCCCCTCATAACAACTCTTGGAAGTAGGTACTACTATTACTCCTGTTTTACTGAGGAAGAAACCAAGCAACAGAGAAACTTGCTCAAGGCCCCACCATTAGTAAGGGGTAGAGCTGGATTCAGACTCCAGGCAGTCTGATGTGCTGTAACGCAATGCCTTAGGTTGCATGGCCTCTCAGAAAGCCACGAAGAACTTTGGAATTTGGGGGACTAGAGATCACATAGCTTTTTTTTAAGCAAAGGGAAATTTTTTCAAATCTAACTCTATGTATAATTCCCTTATTCCTGGTTTAGTTGAAAGAGATGCTAGGGTCCCTTCTGTGCCTCTCCCTCATTTCCCAATGAGGTCACTGTGGTGCCTCACCTCTGTATAACTCTTCTGAGAAACTACTGCCCTAATCTAACTATTTCTACTATGAAATGAGAAATCTGGGCCCAGAGCTTTTAAAAGAGGGCTCCCAGTTAGTATGTGCATAAGCTAATGTTTCTTTACTATCACCGCAGAGCACACACATACATTATTCGGGACTCCTTTTGTTACAACTCAAATTTGCTTAGACAGAAACGGGAATTTATTAGTTTAAATAATCAGGTAGTCCAAAGAGATTCCGGCTTCAGGTATAGCTAGATCTAGGAGTCCAATATGACACAAAAGGCTCTGTCCCTCCCTCTGTTTCTAGCTCTGCATCCCTGTAAATTCACCTCATTCTCAGGAAGGCTCTCTACATTATAAACCTATATACCCTTGTAGCTCTAGATGTCCAGCACCCCTGCAGGGTAAACTAGATAATCACTGTCATCTGTGGATCTTTCTAGTCAAAACCGTTGACGTTTATTTCTGTTGGACAAAGAATGGTGTGATAGTTAGACCTCCCATTCTTCCTTTAAAAAACAGAAGTCATGAACATATATTAATCCGTGGTCCATTGCATGTACCACCACGCTGCGTAGGCCTAGTGGGGATGAGTTCCTTATAGCCAGACAATCTCTAGGTCTACCTTTTCACCAAAACCACCCTGTCTTTTGCACATGTGCAGAGAGTCCGTTGGGAGACTTGAACTCAGAGCCATAAGATCATGACCTGAGCTGAAGTCAGACACTTAGCTAACTGAGCAATCCAAGTACCTCAATACACCATCTTGGTTACCATAGCTTTATAGTGTGTCTTGCCCTCAGGTAGTGTAACTCTCCTACTTGGTGGTGGTAGTCCTCCTCCTCTCCCTCCTTCTCCTCCTCTGCCTCCCTCTTCTATCAGATTTATTGATGTATAGTTTAAATATAACAAAACTCACCAAGTAGTGTGATTTGTAACTTCTCACAAACGTATATAGTCATGTAATGACTACAGTCATGAGATAGAAAATTTTCATCACCCCATCTCTTCTATCTTCCCATTGTCTTCTTTTCTGTCTTCATTAGAACTAATCAAGCATTTTTAATAATTTTATCTCCATTTCCACCATTGACTTATTTAGCTACACCTCTTTGAGTTCGTGTGTCTATGTGTGATAACTATACAATTTACAATATCCATTTTCAACTTACACAATATCACACTTTCAACTTATGTACAGTTTATAGTACATATTCATTTTCAACTAAATACTGTCTGCCTTCAACTACCATACTATTTACATGTGGCTCAAGATTCTTACAAAAGCACATTTTTCTTTTATTCTTCCCATCCTTTATACCACTTTTGTCATAGATTTTACCTCTACAAATATTAGTCATTTTCACTACTTAAATAGTTGACTATCTTTTAAAGAGATTTTAAAATTAAGAAAAATGTTTTATGTTTACTCACATATTAGTTGCCCTTAATTCCTTTGTACAGATCCAAATTTCTATCTGGTACCATGTTTCTTTTGTTTGAAGGATTACTTTTATACTCTTGTCCTCAGTGACGTGCTGGTAAAGTTGCTCTCTGCAAAATAAAAAAGAGCCCTGATTTGTAGTGTTTGCCGATTTCCATGGTGTAAATTCTCCCATCATTACCAATTTTAAGCTGCTAACATTTTAACAATCAATTTGCAAAATTCCTAAATATTTAGCAATCAGTTTGTGTGAAGTGGTATGAACTGGCTTAAGTTTGTGATGCTAATCTGCTGGTAATGTATTCTCCCAGGCTTTATTTTTCTGAATAAAGTCTTTTTTTTTCTCTTCAGTTTTGAAAAAAATTCCTTCCAGGATACAATACTAGGCTGATGGTTTCTTGTTTCAGTAATTTATTTTTTGAATTATTATTAGTTTTCTATTTTTATTTTTTAAGGAAGCTCTAGGCCCCACGTGGGGCTTGAACTCACAGCCTGAGATTAAGAGTGACATGCTCCACCTGCTGAGTCAGCCAGCTGCCCCTTCGTTTCAGCACTTTTAAGTTGTTGCTCTGTTGTCTTTGGGCATATACCGCTTCTGATGAGAAGTCTGCCGTAATTCTTATTTTTGTTCCTCTGTATCTAGTTTGTTTCTCTACTCCTCCTCCCACTCTACATCCCTGGCTGCTTTTAACATTTTCTTTCTATCGTTGGTATTCCGTAATGTGATTATGATGTGTTTTGCTGTGGTTTTCTTCCTGTTTCTGTTGCTTGACCCTGACATGGCCCTTAGACAGATCACATGGGGCTGCTGCGCTCAAACTGGCCCTTCAGGTGTCTGATACATCCTAGTGGCCAGGGCCCAAGAGGGTGTGCTACTGGAAGACTAGTCTTTGAATATGAATTAAATGAAATTTTTAGATTTCCTCATTACTTATTAGTAATGATATTTTATATTTCTATAGCAGTTTAACAATTTAAAAGAATTTAACCTACATTTTATTAGTGTGTAGATTATTTCAAGTGTATATCAGAATTACCTGAAGATCTTTTTAGTACAGAATCCTGGGTCCCACTTTTTTTGGTTTTTGTTTTGTTTTGTTTTTACTTTTAAATCCAAATCTTTGGGGAAGACACATTTTCAAAAGCTTGAGAAACCGCAACATGACCTGATTTATATTTCTTGTAAAAGTTCTGTCGTGTAGGTTTGGTTATTTTCTTACATATGAAGAATCGGAGGTTACCAAGACGAATGACTTACCCAAGGTTTCCGAGTCCATCAGCTCAGCTAGAGCACGGGCCAAGTTTCTCTGTTAGTTTCACTGTTTTTGAGGAAAGAGCCATATTTTATTATAATGGATGAGGATTTTTGTCACATCCCATGTCACATGGTTACAATGTCACCAAATCCATTCCTACAAACTTTCCATTTTAATCTGTTTAATAATAATACCTTTCTTTATGTTATTCAAAGAATTATCTCAGTGCCTCCAGGTTTTCATGGAGAAAACACACTAAACTGATGTTTCTAACTGAAACAAAGATGTCGGGAGCAAATTTAAATCAGATGTGGTTTTACATGTGGCTGGTTATGTGTAACCACCAATAGGTTAGCATCCCTTTATTTTTCTTCAAGAGAAAAAAAAGATCCGGTAGAATGGGGTTTGCAAATAGTTAACTGGCAGCATGAGGGACTTGTGTAGAAAGTTGAGGTGACAACTGAAAGTCAAGACTACACATGTTCATGTGTTTCCCAGGGAAAATAAGATCTCCAATTTAGAGAGACTTGGGTGCCGCTATTATTTCTTCAGATAAGACACATACAGATGGGAAAGATGACTTTTCTGAAGGAAACATGAGATGTAAATGAAAGAAACATAAGTAGAAAAAGTGACTTTTTTTCCTTTCTCCAATTTTTTAGCTTCTTTCTTGGTTTTATTATGCAGTGTTTTGATGTTGACATCGTCTTAATGTGCTTCAGGACACTCATTTTTCAGCAGCAGCTCCTAGGGACAGGACAACTGCATGTCTTCAGCAAGCAGAAGTCTTGCATACCCCCTTGGGCTTTCCACACATGGTCTACCGCCATTTCCTTGTGTGCCTCCCTGTCTCCGAGACACCCTCCTCAGTGTCCTGTGTCCTGTTCTTGGCTCCATCCTTGTGCCATCTCCTATGACAACTCTCCCTGCTCAAAGACACGCTGTCCTTTCCCTTCTCAGTTCCTGGTGGATTTCTACCTGTTCACTATCTTTTATTCTTTTCTTTAAAGTTTATTTACTTATTTTGAGAGAGAGACAGTGCAAATGGGGAAGGGGCAGAGAGGGAGAGGGAGGGAGGGAGAGTCTCAAGCAGGCTCTGCACCACCAGCACGGAGCCTGATGTGGGGCTCCAACCCACGAACCACGAGATCATGACCTGAGCCGAAGTCGGACACTTAACTAACTGAGCCACCCAGGCGCCCCTGTTCACTATATTTTAACATTAGTCATAGATTACAGAGTTGATGAGCAGTGTGAGCTCCTAAAAGGGTTGCCCGTGGATCAAGGTAGAAAATTAAGATAATCGGATTGCTGAAATCAAGTGACTTTTGTAACAGTTACAGGCACTTGTCCATCAGGCATTCTTCCAGTAGCTTTAGCTCTTGAGCACTGTGATCAAAATCAGAAGCAAAAAGTGTTCTAAGTGATGAGTAAAATAGCTGTCACAGAATCCACATAACTTTATTCCTTTGATTAAATTTAACAAACAGTTATTGAGTATTTTCTATCTGCCAGACACTGGCCTGGGTGGTAGGAATAGTGAGATGAATAATTTATCTCTCTCTCACCTTGTTCCAGAAAGGATCTGAGGTGGCTTGTAGCAGAAACATATAAAATAAAATGGCCAAATACAGGTTTTAAAACTCAGAGCAAGGGAAATATAAATTAAAATAGGTCAAGTCTAGGGGGAAAAGAGGACACAGATACACGGCCAAGTATAATCGTTATACTTGAGCTGTGAATTTGGCTCTAAGTACATTAGGTGGCCAGGGGGAAAGGGAAACGTGGTGAGTTACACATTTCCCATTGTAAAAACAAAGAAATTGCATAGTCACTCAGGGGGGAAAAGATGAATAAGGCATGGTTCCTAATGGCAAGGAATTTATAATCCAGCAGGAGAGACAGATCTGTAGCAAACATCTGTGAAACAAAGCTGTATTATGAGATCTGTGTGAAGCGCTAAGGGAATAGAGATGGGGGGCAATTTATTTGGCTTACTAGAGAGAGAAGATGCTATAGGAACAGTGCCCTAAAAGAAGAAGTGGACAAGGAGGAGAAGGGCACATGAGACAGAGGGAAAGAGTACAGTGACTTGAGATTAGCAGCCTCCAGCTATGTTTGCATAAAAATTGCTTTGAATGCTTGTCAAAAGACTCTGAATCAATAGGACTGGGATTTTTCACAAGCACCCCAGAATGCTAATTCTGGTGCTCAGCGACCATACTTTGAGAAACATTGATGTGTAGAGCAGTGAAAGATGAGGTTGGAAATGCCGACGGGACCCACCTGGTGTGGGCTTCGTATTCCACAGTTAGAAACTTGGACTTTATGGGTAATGGGGAGCCTCTGGATGCCTTTAAGCCTAAGCAGGTGAATAACACTGTCAACTCTGTGTGTGTGTGCGCATGTGTTTCTTTTCTTTTTCTGATTACAAGTGCAGCAGCTGGAGGATGAAGGGCAGGAAGAAAGAGGCTACAAACAGGTAACCACTAGGAGTGTGGCATTGTCCAGGTGCAAAAGGACAAGAATGTGTTGAGGTAGTGGCAGGGGAAATGGGGCACGGTGAACACTTTCTGCAATGAGCATGAACCTGTTAGTTTATTGTTAGTCACAGATTTACTTTTCTGGTTAATCTATGTTGTTTCTCATGTCTAATTATTATTTTACTTTATTTTTTACTCTCAGGTCGCCAGCCTAAACCAACAAGCAGCAGCAGTGACCTGCTGGGGAGCAGGCCCTCGCTGAGCTCTGCCTGGTCCACGTGTGTGAGCTGGGGGGCTGGTGAGGGACAT